>NW_019211457.1:8549173-8598523 GCF_002443255.2 Varroa destructor | reverse complement strand
TCTATCTATCTATCTATCAGATCTATCTATCTATCTATCAGATCTATCTATCTATCTATCAGATCTATCTATCTATCTATCAGATCTATCTATCTATCTATCAGATCTATCTATCTATCTATCAGATCTATCTATCAGATCCATCTATCTATCAGATCTATCTATCTATCAATCAGATCTATCTATCTATCAGATCTATCTATCTAACTATCAGATCTAGCTATCTTGCAGATTTCGTCTGCCCTTGATGTATAAGAAAAGCGTTCAAGTCGAGGGCAACGCTGCTAGTTTCTTGCTATGTCGTGGCTACACTTAATATGATTCCTGTTGTATTGAATTCTGTTACTGGAGTGCATAGCTCTGTCTGATCTATCCGAGCGATTCTGTTTTAAATGTCTTAATCGTTCGGGCAGTGCACCTGCGGAGAAACTTCGGTTCGGCTTTACTTGTCTTAATTCTCTTCGCTCATGAGCTGGCTCAATATGGGCGAACATATTTGTTGTTTCACTCTGCGTTTACGGTGTTTTCCGGTTCGGGGGCTTCCTACACTGCTGCCGTTAGGGCTGTGAATTGTTTCATCGTTCAGGGCAACACCTGATTGTTCACGTTTCGGTAAATCGCTTACTACAATCTTTACGTCACAACAGTTATACGTGCTGTCATCCCTATCTATTTATCACTTGAAGATGCCCTTTTTGAGGGAACTTAATGTTCTTAGCTTGATTTATATTATCGGTCATCAAGTCAACGAAACAATAACTGAGACTATCCTCGTTATGAATCCGATCATTATATCAGGCTTACTTCGCAAGTTTAATTTGACTGTTGCGCCTGCTTCTATAGCAACAACGTTTCATGCCAAAGTGGTACAATTTCCCTAAATACGGTCTACGTTTATACAGGACATCGTGTGGCGTTTTATCGGTACATTCATTAACGATTGTGCAATTTAACGTTGCGCAGCAGTTGACTGCTATAGCCCGCAGATATTCTTATACTATTGTTATTTTGGGGCGATGGGAATAGCCTGTAGGTTTGTTCAGCATCCTAGTGACTGTACTGCTGTCTCACAATCACTTTTATAGCTGTCGAGTGCGGTACCATTTAGTAGCAACCTTTCCCCTTGCGTCGATTGTAGCGGCCGCTTAATCTATTCCTGTCTTATCCTTTTAGCTATAATGTATATGCGCTATGCTTTATATCACCAAGGCATTTTTTTGAATTTTAAAGTTGTCAAAGTTCCTACGAGAATGTATCGTCGGTTTACCCGTCTGGTTTCTCAATTAGTTGATGAATAGTTGAACACAGTCCGCAGCCTTGTTTTTCCCATTAAAAGATACACCGTATTTGTTTACCTTATGCAGAAAAGTGCGTCTTGCCTCGCAAAGAATTGTCGATGAAAAGCATATATTTACATAAGCTATCCGTGGATAATCTGTGAGTGTAGGCTTGCATTTGCTTTCGTAGGAGCTCCTCGCGTATTTTCCTTTCATGCAGACTTTGCAGTTCTCGTGATTATCATCAAGCTCAATGCCGCCATTGCTTCGTGCTCTGTTTCACGTACGTTTATATATGCCGTAGAGCAATAAGTAAGAATAGAAGTCACTGCTTTTATAGCTAGTTGTCGGGCACCGCGGTGTCTTCTTGCGGTTTCTCGTTCGTGTTCCTGGATCGCCGTGTGTCTTGCCCTTGATCCGTTCCTCTTAAGGTTAAGGAGGCGCGCAGTTATTTCATCGATGTAGCGTCTATAGCTTTATCTTCACACTGCTTTAACACTTGCCAAGTTTGAAGGTGTATCTACGCTTTTGTCTATTTTCATGTTCATGCTCCAAGCGAGCTTAAGGGCCCCTTTGTTTTGCGGCAGAGAGCCGGCTGGTCGAGCGCAAGCTACGTCATATAAATGCTAGTATCGTCAAAAGTATGTATACTTGATGTATGAGTTCTTTCAACTCCGTAAGACTGTCTGGGGACTGGTCTTGATAGACCATATAAATAGGATATGCATTTCGAGATGGCTAGGTTTTTTCGCTAAAATTCTCTGCTTTGCAATGAACTTATTTGCTATGGCTGTCTGGGTACCATTTGTTGATACTTAGTCTTGAACTTCGAATACAGGTCTACTATTGGTTAACAATGTCGACTTCGTCATTCTGTTCTCCTTGTTCTACTATCTTTATTCACTGATTGTAACAGCTTTTCTGGGGCTATGGATTTTTCAATCTTTTTATTTGACATTCTCAAGGCGTATTTTCTTTTCGTAAAACACTAATACTGTCGTCATCTTTGATGCCAAGAAGCTTCTTTGGTCTCCAAAGGACACAATATTGCTTGTTTGGCGTGCCTTGCAGGCTGCCGCGTCACCGAAGCTTTCTGAAATCTGGCCATCGAGTATTCGGCAGGCCTGTTGGTTTCTTGTCCTGTTACCACTAAGTGTATTGACACCTATCTCAGTAGCTTAGTGGCAAAAGTTTCGTACAATCAATATTATTGTAGGTAACGGTCAGACACGATCTTCTAGTTCATGTTCGTGCTTAAGAAAATACTTCGGAAAAAATCGCCGCCATCATAAAGGACCGCTATTCCATTTCGTGCCACTTACAGCTTCGCCACAGAATCAACGCGGGGTCAATTGATAACAGCTAGTAGCTTGACGTTCGTAAGCTGACAATAGGTACTATTCAATCGTTAGTCCCAGTTCAGAATTGCAGAGCAGACGTTTCTGACGGGTGACCCGGTGGGTATAGAAGTTATCGAAAGAAGAGGCAGCGAATAAAACTACTCAAATTAAGCTTGCGCTAGGTGTAAACTATAGCTGATCGACCAGGTCCGATCTCACAGTGCGGGCTGGATTATCACTGACGTTCTCTCTCTTATGACAGATCATCGACAGCGTAGAATTTGGAGAGAAGTTCCCCTGAGTTAACTTATTGGACCACGGAACTTAGTAATCCTACAATAGCAAACTAGTTGTTACTCGGATATGAAAAAAATGCCGTAAATGAAAGAAGCAAAAAGCAGCTAGTAAATCAGATGAATCAGTGTCTTTGTAAAATCAGGAAAACGGTGAAAAATAGGGAAAACGTAAAAACAGTATCGGCCTCTTAGAAAACTCGTAAGTAAACAGAAGATCGTTAGGCAGGAAGTTGACAAAACGCTAAAAGATAGACTACATTGCGCAGTCGATATAGAATCTCCAACAACGTGGCATCAGTAAATCGCAGGCCTCGATTGCGTCTATCAGGCTGCAACTCCTTAAACGATCTCTCGTAAGCCATATTCCACAAATCGACTATTTGAGGACAGTTGACACAAGTCTGTTGCGTGTTGAGTTGCGTGGGGAATATTAGCCTCTCATCAATAAGTTCTTTCTTAAGGACTTTTAGGTTGAACACTTCATCAACAAGCTTCAAAAAGAATTCATTGGCATTGGACAAAGGAATATTGACAGCTTTATCCGTAGCTTCGTATTTTGAAACGCGATCGATCCTCCGTTATGTTTCAAGTGATCAAAGAAGCGTATTTAATATTTTCCCGATTTTTACTCAACGTTTTATAGGGGGCGCTCGGAGTGCCTAGATTAAGCGCTAAAAAAAACGTTTCCTCAAGTGTTTATGAAGATTTTTTATGTCTCGAAAGATGATCGATCATGATACCTGATACGAGCCTGCTGCTACATCTACTGAACTAAAGCTACAATTGAACGGTCGCATGTTTGGAAGCAAGGTTGTACGCCTGTAGAAAGCATTTACATACACGTAAGTTCAACCAAAGCATGGCAGGAGATAGTTAATTTTCCTAGCACTCTTGCGAAAGCTAAACCTCTAAGCACCAACAGCTTAAGATTAGTTAATCTTTAGATTTCTATACCACGGCTGGCTATATAATATTACTGAGCTGGTTTTAGCTTCGCCAATGATATACACTATACGATTCGTTTTCTGTGTGATTTGATAATGAAAGCGTAGCCCTTTGTCTTTTCTGCGGTGCTAACGAAGATAGAAGACGGAAAACATATGTACGGGGCACTTGCTGTTTACCCTTCCGTGTACCCGGCTCGCTAATTTCGCTTGATAATCCTGCACGATCGCTTACGGTGAATATGATCAAAAAACATGCCATGAATATCTTGTCAATGACAACGTATTATGCTGATAATGCTATATTAAGAAGACAGGAGCGGCTACATATGCGTTCGTCACGACTAGTGAATCGCCCCCTATCCGTAATAAGGCAAGGGAGCAAATCTTGCTGGATGACGTTTAACTTAAGTTAGAACTGCTTCTATCGAAACCCACTGAGTTTCATTTCTAAGAATTTAATTTTAGGATTAATAAAACCTAGAATAAACTATTGACAGGTATTTTGTATACGACTTTTCGACGACTCGTAAACTTCAGCTCGATACTGACAATAGATGGAGACGTTACCACTGAAATAAGCGTATGACTTCATCGATGCACTGCTTTAGTCCCTGCTGTTTCCATAAGCATTCTCGTTTGAGCGTTCGCCGTCCTATAGCTTATTGACGGATAAGATCGAAGGTGAAGAGGTTTATATGATTACTGATTTGTACCTAATTATAAATAAGCTGTAATATATCATTTGTGCGAAGACAATATTTAAACGACTTGGGAAAAACTATATTTATGCTTTCGACTTCTCGCATACACATACATGGAATACATTTAAAAACACATAGAACACCAATAGGGATAAGATGATTCCCAACATAGTTGCTAAAGACAAAACTCTTCTCAAGCCAAGAAAGAAAGATTCGTAGAGCGACCATTAAATTGATCAAAAATGCTTAGACAGATAACCCATATGAATAATAATTCTGCTACCGTCGATACTTATTATTAATAACAATCGAATCAATAGGATCAGCTGTATCTGCCAGTACTCAAAAATTCTCTCTAAGTGGTTCGCCTTATCTTTTTTTTTAGACTCATTCGATATCGTTTAGTATAACTCACCAATACGCCACGCTATGGACCCTTAGGACATGACACACGAATGGAAGCGTAGATACTTATCGATTACAGTTTTCGGTAATCTTTGACAAACGACCGCAGGAACGATGTTACTATTTGTTTTAGCACCTTCATGCTAATCGTTATTTCGCGTTCATTCGTAACTGCTAGGACGTCGCTATTAATACTGCAAACATTTATGTTCGGTTTAGCCTTATGTACAAAACACCACCGGGTTCCAGCCAGAAGACGGTCAAAATTGAGCCGGAGAGGTAAATCTTTAAAAAGACAGACAATATGGCGTTATGCTTGAAGGAACGCATCCAAATTGATTGAAGTTCTGTTATTCTTTGCATGGCTTCCCCAGTGTATTCCCTGGCGGCAATTTCCCACAGACAATTTCATTGACAATCATATCTACGGGAGTCGTACTTACAGGGCTACACGTAACCTATCGCGCCGTTGTTACTCGAGGTTTACGATGACGCCCAATATCACGACGTTGTTATTGAACGATACAAAAGACGTTTCTGCCGAGCTCATTTCGTCCATTAGTATCATTACCGGGTGGGATAGGAATCGGCAAGAAAAATGGTTTCTTGCAGTTTTTTTCTATCCAGGATGTGCAATTTTATGCCATTTAGCTGTGCGAAATCATAAAACAGCGCTCAATAAGCTCGTGGTACAAACTCCTTCATAGCGCCCTCAAAAGATGAAAACTGTTGTTTTTTTATTCCTAACCTTCTTAAGGCCAATTAGAGTGCTCAGTGATGGCTTGACAACGCACATTACAGGCTTGGAGATCACGAGACGGTTTATCGTAAGCAACAGAGTGAAAGATTACGCCTAGTACTGGTTATACCAAATTCATTATCCCCTCTATATTCCCTATTGGCCTACTTATATTAGCGAAACAAGGTAAGATGGGGTTTAGCTTTGGAACAGGACGCAGATATACGCTTCGCTTCAGGCTAAGTGAGGCCACCACCTGCCATCAACTGTCTAAGGCAACAACGCTACTCGCAGGCAGTAGCTCGAAACATTTTTGGTTAGATCGAATCACTTTATTGTCAGTGTCACTAGTCAGCGGCTACATTATGCAGACGTTTTTCAGTGCACATTCAATAAAACACAGTTTGTTTCATATCGTGTCTTTTGCTGTGTTGGCGCTTGTGGCCGGTCTTAACGGTAAACAGCGGCAGATTCGTCGCAGTGGCCGCGTACGCCACTAATCCAACAAGAGGTCTCCCACTGCATCTATGTTTGGTAATTCGGTAACGCTCCGATCCGTGGTGACATCAGTGGCCACAAGGATTTTCGTTGTCTCTGATCGAGGGGACAAATGCCAAACCGGCGATTTAGCCTAACTCATTCGCTTGTTAAGCCAGAATTCACTGAACGTTGCTGACGTCGGGGACAGCGTAGGAGACCGTAGATGCGCCTGCTGTATAATAATTGGGAACTACAGTGCGGGCACATTTCGAGCTCTACGTCCAATGCAACTGCTTCAAGTGACGATTGCTTTCAAATTATGACGATTCGTTTTAGCATTAAACGAACCATGCGTCTATGTTAGGCCTTCGACCTAAACGCCACCTCTCGTGTCTTGGAATTAGGTAGTTAAGCGCGTCTTCACTGAACCGTCACGGGCTTGAAACGGCTTCCCGAAAAAATTTGAAGAACCGATTTAGAACTGTAACGTTAACCAGGCAGACAGACAAACAGTAATTCACGCCATGAGGTGCACAAGGCAGATATGAAGATGCCTAAGTGCAGGATCTAAGTTCGAATCCAAACATATAAATTCAGGTATATTAAATTTATTCGACAATGACATTGTTTTGTAAATTAATGAAACGTGTTCTGATTCGCGTGTCGTCGTTGGCGGGCTGCGTGTTCCTGCTGACATGTTCGGTTACTAATTAAGTATGGCAAAAGTGGAAGACGTCTCAAAAGGCAATGGTTTTAACTGAAGAACGACGGGAAAGCAGAACTATATTAATTGTAAAAATTGAGTTCAAAAGATCCAGCGGACATGTTAAAATAGTTTGCCGGATAACAAGTTCTAACTTCGTTTTATACGTGCCTCAAACGACGAAGTGGGTAAAGCAGAGACAAAGGGAGAATCGGCACGACAATCCTTCGAACGCAGAAGATGCTTGTAACTGTTCGGTAATAACGACCGATCCATACAAAGAACATCAGTAACCCTACTGAGGGTAACGACAATTTCTCAAGGTAAAACGTGGAGACTTTTTGCGCTCACAAGAGAAAACTTAACGCTCATCGTGCAGTAACTCGAAAAAGCTCCTTCAAGAACTCAAACTACTTATTTCATTAGGTTTCCCGATAAAAACCGGTAGGTATCTACCGTAGTTCGAGTCAACGTTCGATGTAGAAGACGAGAGTCGAACATTTGCGCCTACGCCTATTTTATATTTGCTTCTTGCGTGAACGATAGCTGCCAGTTTATTGTCCGCTCCATCTATCCATCTGAAGGGATGGTGTTAAATTCCGGTTTTATTTAGCCGGCGACATTCATTTCTAGTGGGAAGTCAGTTGAAAGCAGGGGCCAAAGTCTTTATGGTCGGACGTATCGATCTGATTCGTCTTCTCGGTTTCAGTGACCCCTATCCAAAGATAGACAAAGCTCTGTGCCGGTGACAACAAGTTCTTTAAATGTTTAGCAGAAGCTGTAAAAGAAAGGACACCCCACCCGCTTTACTGAGAGGCTATCTTACTAGTTACGACCGTCAATGGCTTGAACAGAATTCTGTACAGCGCGATAGTCGAGTGGCACGAAGCTATAGATCCATCAGGTGTCTGCCTTTTTACTCGCGATTTTTTCAAGTTGGTGTTTACAAATCGCTGATACTCTCAGGGCTGATCGGGTATAGATTAGCTACTGGTATCAGCCGGTCAAAGCACTTTGTCTATTATACGAAGATTTTTTAAAAGCTCGTAGAGGTAATCACAGTGTGACAAATGGAACCGGCTTGAGACACCGTTTTTTTTCAAATTAAAACACGCATACCACTCAACACTGGAAGAGGTTTACCTAGTACAGGATTCAATGACGCTAAATATATGCTTAGAATTAACGAAAGGGAATATTGCATTACTGAATGGTAGTTAGAAGTGTATCTATGTAATAATGTATGGCAATTATTTTTACTATTTGATGCTACCGCGTCAGTTGTTACCGCGGATACGAGCTAAAAATGAAAAAAATATTTGTACCGCGATCAAAAAGAGCGGCCTCAGCGACCGTAGTCGAAGCGATGTCTGAACTTGGGGGGTGGGGGCGCTTAAGAATCCGTATTTTTGAAAATGACAATTACATCTAGAATATTTATCTAGATTTTGTTGAATCGTAAAGTTTGTATTGGCCAAACGCGGTTTCAGATATTGTTAAAATGAGGCAATAGATGAGGCCAGGTGCGCCCGCGATAATTTACGTTCGCGTGGTGTCAAGCCAATGGACAAGCAGTCCTTTGTCAACCTCGGCCGGACCGTGAACCACGAAGCGTAGTAAAGTCGGATCGCTAAAACCCGCGCTTCTCTTTAAGTACGAATCAAATTCTTGTTATGAATTGAATGGATGAAGGTGCGACTGGACGTAGAACTATCGAAATGTTTAGTTAAAAAAAGGAAGTTTATTTTTTGAGAAAGCGAACAACTTTTACTTGAGACATGTCTAGTCAATGCAGATTACTATGTATACAGTCTCATAGCGTTTTCACCGAAATCTTTACTAGCAAACGGCAATTAGTTTTTCTTTTTTTTCCCTAAAATAGCATACCTTGAGAGTTATATGTTTGGCGGAAATACAGAAGTTACTTAACCCCGTTAGAATAATATAAGTGAACGTTTATTTACTGTAAATGCAAATAACTCGTTTTCTACCAAATCATTTTCTTATATCGGTCCAGCTTGTCAGCACGGGTATAGACGACGGCGTATTTGTACTGTTTGTCGCTAACGTCTTCTCCTCTATAGAGTTCATTGTTATCGATCAGCTATATAAAATGTAACGGAACTTGGGAACCATAACTGCACTCTAGGGAGATCCGTAGGGCCAGGTAGCAAACATGCTAAATAAGAAGCTATTCACAATCCAACTTTCGAGAGGAAAGGATGATAATTCTCTACATAAACTGTTTTCACTGTTGGCCTCTTTTAAGGCCCACGTGAAATCGCTGAGCCACTCTGATGGTCTTCGAAGTATAAGCATCCATAACATCATCTATCCACGGTATGTACCCAGAACTGAGTGAATTCGTGTAACTATCCACGAAAAACGATAGAAATTTGGGGACGCTATGCGGTTTACACAGGATACACTCAGCCCACAACCTCGAATGCTCCTATACAGAATAATATTGATCGTGACCCGACGAGATTGGTCACACCTTACACAGGACAGATAATGGGAATATTCACTTTGCTCAAGCAATACTGACTTGCACAGCCCTTGATAATATGATAGGCCTAGTTGTAGGTCGCTGATACCGCTGCCAAGTAAGGCACTCCTTTGCCAGCTCCAAGGAAACCTTAAACCATAATCTGCCTTTGAATGGACGGCATTAACAAATTGAACTACCCTTTGCTGGTTCGATTTCGGGTTGAGGAATTGCCGAGAGAAAAATTCCTTTATTCATTCGTCCTTTTGGAAAGGTATTTGCACCAACAAGACTTTCCACCATTTTGGATTCCTGTGAATGTTCCTTCTGGGTGCAACGTGTGGTAGCATGCGTTTTCTAGTACGTTAACAGGTCAACGGATTTATGAAGAATCATAAGGGCTGACGTATAGTAACAATAGTTATGTACCTGTTACAATGTGTGCAAACTATGTAATTACTCGACACTTTGTCTCGAGTAAAGCGTTTGCCTGTTTTGGGAACAAAAGTCGCCGCGCAACAGAACTTAGTGAACACTTGTTCGTAAGAATGACAGCGCTGCTTGAATGAAACCTCCAGTTTTCGCATCTGCCATGACTAGCTATGATCTTTTATCTCATTTTGCTGTTACTACCATTTTTTCAACACCGTATTTTTTTCTATACCCTATCTGTTGCTTAGAATCCCACAGTGCGATGCGTCATAACGCAAAAATCCATCTAGCTGACCCTCAGCGACACATACATACAAAGCAACAAATATATCGTGCACGTCAACGACGTGGATTCCCACAGCAAAGAATACAGCTACCCGGCCGGCCGGCCGGCCGGCCGGCCGGCGGGCGCAGTCCGATTCTTCGTCGCCGCTCTAGCTCGCAGTAGCCGCTACCTTTGCCCTTTCTGAAATCTCCTCTCCATAACCGCACACTCCTCGTTTTTTGCCGTTTGACGATTCGACCAGCGGGAACCGCGGGGAACCATAGCGTCAAAGGAAACTCATCGGTCAGTCATAGTCAAAGGCTGTACGTAGACCGAACAGCAAGGAACTTTAACGTGAAAACATTCCCTGCTGTTTTTGTCACCCATGTATGTTGACAAATCCCGCGGGACCAGATCAGTGTATTTACACCGGCGCCAAGAGAAGAGCGTCATCAAAGCCACACTGCGCCCGGACGACAAGGATTCGTTGACAAGATTGACCGTGTACTGCAGGTAACAAACGTGCGTCTCGTTCGACGGTACGTGAATGTTTAGAGAACAGGTTGAGAAAGGGGTATGACGAAAGAGAGCGAGAGTTCTCAGAGAGTTGTGTTGCAGATTAAAAATAAAAGTCGAGGGCTGTGTACAAAACGTATTGAACACGGCCGTCGGCTAAGGCCTTAAACAGTTTGGCTAGATTTCTGGTTGGACACGGGAGGCCATTGAAAGCAGCGCTGCCGGAGTTCGTCCTATTCATTGAATAGTATTGTGTAGAAAGCTTCAGTATTAATGGCGGATTGATTTTGACTGCTTTGTGTTTAGGCAATTGTCCCTCTGCATTGCTGCCGCCTGAACAGCTTTGAAGGGAGTACATTTGTATGGGACTCAACAGCTCACCAGGAACTTGCCCCACCATGTCGTTGTATACGGCAAGCGCTGACAAATTTTTCAAGTGTGCCGCCCCCGGTAAGTAAATGCATAGAGTTCAATGATTCTGTTCCTATTCTGATAGAGGGTCTTGTCCAGATCACCAGTGGCAAAGTAATTAATTAATGATAAAAACTTCACAAAATGTTGACTTATTTTAGGCGCTTCCAAATTGGCGTGGATGCACATTATTCAACAGGAAGTATTTGAATTCAAGCTTCAGTACATGTCAACTTAGCACAGACATAAGAACGCATTTTCGTGAACGTGTTTGCAGTCGTTATGGCTGTTTACTCATAGATGGTTTTGTCGGTTCGTGTAATATTCGGTGTGTCATTGCCAAGTGTTTCTCATCTAAATTTATTGCCTACATAAGGTTATTCAAGTTCAGCTGAAGTCCATTAATTGCCTTCAGATTGCTATAGTAACTCTGGTTAGCTCTAGAAAATGGCTTCAACTCTTTGTAAGTCGTAATAGCTATGCTCAAAGACCAAGTTCCGAAGGAACACAGTGTCTGATGAGAGACGTTTATTGTAAAGGTTAGAAGCCAATGGAACGATAGCCTGGAACAATGAACGACGTTCGACATCACGGATTCTCCCATACGATGCCTGTTAATCCCACTGAATCACCCATGGGCAATATTTGTGTGTTTGTGTATCAGAGCAAATGTAGCGATGGAAATGCTGGGACGCAAACCTTTCGGGCTTCCTTTCATGTACCTTCAATAATCCTCCATAATAATAAACGTAATACGTAACAGGTAACTTACGGAAGCTTGACAAAAATTGCAAACTTTATAAAACTCGAATAATGCGGTATTGGTATTGTAGAGGCGACGGAACGCTCCTCCGTCTGTATATTGAAATGAAAAGAAATGTACGCTCTTTTGGAGAAATATGTTGGAAGGTATAGCCTCTGCGAGCAAACACGTCCAGCTAAGTATTTACAATCAACAGGAAACAATCAGTATTTAGAAGAGACGCTAGGGACTGTTTATTCGTACTGACTCTGAGTAGTTTTTGCAAAACACTTGTCAATGACACTAGCGTTTGTGTCATCAGCTTTAGTTATATATATATATATATACGGAAACTGGGTTTTGCTACGTCGGCTAAGCTAAATTTATGCCCATTAAACTCTCACAGCGGTCGACTACAAACCGTTTTGTTTCTAACTGAATTAGTATTACTCGTATTCGATTGTTGTTGTTGTTTTAGTTGGTAATCTTAATCGCAAGATATAAGAGCGACCGAAAAGCGCTAAAGCTCTTTGTGACGGCCATAAAAATCTCTACCGAATATATAACGATTGTCATATATCATGACGAGTTAGGAAGGCACCATTTAAAGTCTCCGCTGCAAGCCTCCTGTCTTGTCGATCGCTTGCCAGGACCGATCACAGGCCAATAGGCTCTTTTTCTAATTAGGCCACTTACAGAATTTCGACTAAAAATCATCATTTAATCGCTGCACAATACGCGTTTGTTCCTATCGTGAAGGAAAGATGTGCTAACTCGTCATGACTCAGCCATTATATTTGTATCCGTTGCTAAGCATGTTCGTCTCTCTACGACAGAGATATAATAGATGGGTCTCAGTAGCTCGAAAGAATGGAACAATTAATTGTATTCGATGAGTAATTGAGTTGCTCACCAATAGCAACATTGTTCGTTATGGGATCGGCTCTATTCTAGACTCAGAGGGACAATTGGCTACCATAATTCTATTAAGGACGTTTTTCTGTGCGAAATGATCCGTAAAAAATTTGCGTCTCATTAGATCGGCCCGAATACCGGGTCGTCATTTATATCGAACGATTATATCTAAACAAGCGAGTTCATCAGAACAGTGCGTTCACTAGAGGATTTAACCTATACACTCGGGCTGTGGCAAAATAACAGACAGGTAAGGTAAACAAACTTTCGATACATCAGGGTGTCATGATAGACCGTCATAGATAAGCCATCCGCTAATATCATACGCTTGCACGGGCAGCCGTGGTTTTGGATATCCAATTAGGAGACAGATTCGCGCAATAGCGCGAACGTGTTGGCGACCGAATATTCTGGCTGATGCAAAACGAATCATCTGGCCAACCCGCAACTCATACGCCACTCGACACCGCCATGTCTGCTACGTTACCTGAACGGACCCTTCAGTATTTAGCTGCAGTTCCGACAATAGATGGCATAAAATTCGACGCTATGGCGCGCTCCTATTCGCTAGGGCACCATGAAAAATATATATATCAGTGAGGCTTGTAGCTTCATCAAATATTCGGCTATTGTAGAAATCCGTCAAGCTTGAGCCAAGCTAATCTGTAAATTGTGAAATTTTGTAAATTATTCTGGATATTGTCTGGTCTTGGGTATTTGTTAGCGGGCAGAACTTATGTTGCTTCGACGATTTATTACACCGATTCGCTCGGCAGTCAGTAGCGGCTTTTGGGTAGGCGTGCGCGAACAGGGGATTTTGTGGGGTGTCGTGCTGTGAGACACTAGTACGCTTACAAAGCGGCGCCTGGGGTGTACGGGCCACGCGATGCGATGTTTCCATGCATTCCCCAGCCACAGGTACGAGCGTCTTCGCACTCGACGAAAGAGACGGATTTCAGGCTCACACGTTTGGCCTCTGTAGGTCACTGCGTCCGTGCAAGTCTTTTAGGGAAGGGCCGCACATAGGCTTCTCCGATTAAAGAGCTGTCTAGGCTAATCATGCTTAGTCTTGCTGGCTTAGCTTTTCTGCTAACCCTCAAAAAGTAGTATCTGCCAAAAATTACCGCTTCCGCACAGTGTTGTCTGTACGCGTAACTTTCGACTACATGGGGGGGGGGGGGGGGTGTAAAAAATAGTTTTCAAACGACAATGATCACGGCCTAAATCAACTTCTGAACCGGAAGAACAAACATCGTTTTCTCAGTATACATTTACTATCATTAGCCTAGCTCTAGGTCTGTGAAAGGATGGCCTCAAAAATCATAGACCAGCAGTATACTGTACTCAAGATCCGCCGTCAGGTCATCTCCCTCGCCCTATAACCAGTGACAGGCGAAAGCTCTGACAATATGAAACTGATTGGACTGACTAGCCGTCTCACTTAATGATGCGGTTTTGGTTGCCTGTGTGAACAGCAGTAGATGTCTGGAATTAGGGATGCCTTATTGAATACTACAACTCGTGCTTGTTCTTGCCCACACGCTCCATTAGGTCTGATGAGTTAAACATCGTGTTGTTGATGTATGCACAGAAATAGAGGTCTTGTTATTTCCTGTTGCTTGTTTTGTGTAGAGAACGGTAGGGTGAAAGTAATCACCTTCGGTCCAGACAGGTCGAACTGCCAATGAGTAATAAGCTCGATACGATTAAATATAAGTAGAATTCTTCTATTTAATAACAACTGTAATAGACTATCACACTCAAATGCTGTGACTGTTAATTTCAAAATTGGTTAACAAATTATAACTATCTCCCTATAACCATACATAACTAGAATTTACAAACGCAAACTAACACAATACCAGCCTATTCCATCGGCCGGATTTACTATATATTTATACTAGAATATTTTAACCGAAACAAAATGTACTTCTGTTATTCTTCTGTGTCATCATTTGTCACCTTCGCAACTGGTCAACATAAATCTACACCGGGGCACCTTTCCGATACACGGCGACACTCACGACGTTCATCGTAACGCGGTCATAATAATGACGTTGACTCCTCAGTTATTTTTGTTTGAGCGCCAAATAACCCATTGTTGTCATTGTGACAACGTTATCTTGCAGCATGGGCAGCAGGAACAACAGATCCAACAGACATCTAATGCGACGCCAACAGAACGCGCTCCTGCTTGTCTCCTAAGTTGATTCGTTACCTTAAGTACTGTTACATAACGACAGATCATTGCATTATTATGTCGATTGTTTCTGACCAGAGGAAGCCAAGGGGGATTCAACAATACATCGCAAAAACTGTATACGTCTCGAGATGACGCTGACGATGTGAGTGGTCTTAGCGGTGACGACGGCGGCGGCGCCGCCGCCGCGGCGACAGCCGTGATTCGTATGATGGAAACTATGGCGGTATGAAATAGGCGATACAACACCCTACTAGACAATAGCACTACTTAGATAAACAACGAAACCAGCATATCATGCGTAGCCAAGAAGCTTCCCCCGACCAAAAGGAAATAGTGTATTCAGAAGCCCACAAGCCAGATCTCACCAATCGGAGCTCAGATCAAAACGAGCTCTCCCACGACCAATGCCACCTGCGCGAATCCGGCTGGAATGCCTTGCGCACAAAAAAGCAAACGTGCGAAGTGGGTAAGAAAACGGGAAAGAAGGACGTAAAGGGATAGATACGACTGTAAGAAGAACGGCCACACTGCAATAAATTGGTGATGGCACATGCGCAGTCCTATCAACTCCGTTCTCTTTGCAGCTTTCAGCCAATGGCAGATCACCAGTGCCTGCAGGCCTCCTCTGTTGTGAGATGCTGGCTGTTGTGTCTATGATAAAATGGCCATATGCGACAGCCATGCACCTGGCGTTTTTACCTTCCCAGACTCAACACCGTCACTGAAGACTACAATAAGTCGTACAACAAACACGTTATTGTTGTTGCTGGTACAGCAGACGGCTGACGGGGGCAGGAGCATAAGGCAGGGGCTAAATCTCTTATTCAAACGACCCGCGCTCTGGAATTGTCGCTGTCGTTGCTAAAACTGGCGCGTGAATTCGGTGCGTAGTTTTCGGCACAAGGAATGGCGAGAGAAGCGGTGAAGCAAAAGCTTCTGCAGTGGAACTTTCCTATTTTTTATGTGATAGTTATTGTTTTTTTGCATTTTGGTAGTTTGCTACGCAGGGCAACTGACTGGGGTACACAGTGTGTACTAGGCACTGTTCTAATGCTGTATTCATTTCCCTTCGGCTATGGCTACTTCTATTGTGACTACCGTAATTATAGTACCTGGTTTGTTATTGTCAAGGTCCTATATCGATCTGTTAATAATGGAGACTTTGTTTCATTGTGTTATGTTTTTGTGTAGTACGGTGCTGAATTTTCGAACGAATTTTAAAACCCTTGCTAAAGCTTTGCTGCTGTAGGGTTTCTTTTTTTACAGAAGGTTTTGAGTAAGTACTTTTCTTAGTTTTTAGCAACAACACGTTTCAGTTACTTTTTTTGTAGTTGCCAAAATATTTTCCCTCCACAAAAAAAAGTACTGGAAGTTTAACTTGTGGCTAACTGTTGATAAAAATTGATTTACACAATGAAGTTTGCAGCATTCTGCTCATTTACACAAGGATATAGACACGATATAGTGATACTAATAATAGAAACTACAATGAAAAAAAGTATGAAAGTCGTTCAAATAGGTACGTAGCTTGTCAGTGCCTAACGATAGGGTGCCTGCCATTGCATAGCTAAATAAATCGATTTGATTATGTTTTCTTTATCATTTATCGTTGCAGACATATTGACTTGTTGAGGTAAATAATATCTACCTATCCAGTCTTTCTCGCTTACCCATACGCTCTATGAGTAAAATGGGCAAATCACTACAAAGTGTACTGAATGTAGAGGCGATGAAATTGCCTCTCTCGGTTAGCTCACATCGCTTGTGACTCTATGGTCACCTCCTGTTGGCAAGGGATTTTGAGCGGAGGTCGATTTAAACAGCTAGTAGCATTCACTAGTAAACCACCTAGAAAGACTGTCGATGTTGCCTAACAAGATTAGTAATACAGTCATGTAGATGATGGTACAAGATCTACAATGATCAAACCTGTATTTAATTTTTCGCCTTCTGAATATCTGCTTCAATGAACCGAACGTCGTAGACACCAGAATATTTTTATCTATCTTCCCATGCCTTGCTTACTGTTCCTTCAACACGATATCGGCTGCGGAGACGAAAGAATTACCTAACGCAAAAGTAGTAGACAAATATGGCGCCCTTCGCCGGGTTCCCTGTGAGCCACCTCAATTAAATGGATGTATGTCCACACATGTTTTTCAATACGCTGCTAAGTCGTCTGTTGCTATAATATTATTCGCTTGTACGATAACGCCATTCTACTGACTGTAGTAGCCATTCGCGACCTTTAACGCCTAACAAGCGAACGAAGACAAAGTAAGTCTATGGCTTCTGGATCTTCTCCCGCCGTGTATAGTGTATCCCGTCCTTCAGACGGAAATTCCCATTTTCTTCGTGTCAGCACCACAATAAAGAGGGAGCAAATGGATTTTCTGTGATGTATAACCGCTCCAGCAGCCCCCCCCCCCCCCCATGCACACACAGATATTGACGTCACGTACTATACAAAAAAACACCCAGGGCAAAAACGAGCTCTGCCGGTTAATTACACCAGGCTGCATGAATTCAAAGCGGATTTCTATAGGTGACAAGACTCAAGCTATGTAGTCGCTTATGCGAGCTATGCAGATTGACTGATAGAGACTCAGTTGAGTTGAAAAAAGGATAAAATCCCGGTTATACCTGTGGTGATTTACCTTTGTGAAGGGTGCGTATCCTGTCGCAATTAGCTCACTGTCGCTAACGAGTAACTTCATTTACATTGGTTGCTAAGCGGCTTATTGTTTAGAAACAGTGATAGATTACGGAAGCATTGATAGGTCGATTTCGATGCTTGGTTACTGCCGTTATGGTTGCGCCGATCAACGTATGTTATAATTATTCTTATTCATTTAGATGGGCGCACGACTAACTATTATATTCTCGACCCCGCGGTGGGCGCGACGTTTTCTATGCATTGTTCTCGGCAGCCTACCGTACACTCCGGCATCGCCCTTACGATTACGCCTGTCGGTTCTTCATATTAATATATTATACGAGAGCTGTCCGTCAAGGATCTTATACAGTGCTCTTAATGGTATTATATATATATATATATTGTAGCGGCTAAGAATATAAACAACTGATAGCTGCAAGGTCAACTAGAACATGAAAGTCGTAGCCGCTAACTGAATTTTTCGATCACCCACAAACTGTTTGATTCTGTGTATGTATATATATATATATATCTATATCTATATGTATATATATTGATGCGACGGGACAGTTGATATAAAAGGGCATATCTTATACAAACGATCGTGATAGCTCACGCCGCAGGCAACAGAGAAACTAATGGGTACCACAGTTATTACGGCAGAGTCAGGAAGAGAACAAACCAGCTGTTGGTTCGTCGGCTATTTTGTCGTTTAACCCCGCTAGTTTGTAATGCTTTTGAGAAAAACCGAAATGTAACAGAAATTTAGAACGTTGAAGACGCCTTATAACGGCAAAGTAGAATGAAGGGCTGGTGAATGGATGCTTAGGGGCAAGCAATTCGTAATTTGCAGGGCACAGACTAAGAGAGATTGCCAGTTGCCATTTCGTTCACATAGCAGAGTGATCGACCCTTGTGTTAAGATCAACGTCGTTGTTGAATTTAATCAAACACCAATAATACTTACAATTATAGCGAGCACTGGAGGGGGGCATTTGTGATAGAGTTTATTAATAGATTTTTTGTTTACTGACCATCTAGTCGAGGCACCTCATTTCTCTGTGCTTCGTAAGGAAAAAAAACAGAGGGTATAAGGATATAATATTTGAACAAAATTAACATTGCGTAACAAAATTAACACTATAAGGTATTTGCTAAGCTAAGTTTGTATCGGTACTCAACTTTCGTCACTTAATGCATATTTAATTTTCAACGCTCACGGTGTACATCTACCTCTGGCCTTCATGACTACTGAGGTGGTAAGCAGGGTCATTACAGAAGATAAACAACCTTCTTGAAATCGTCAACTTAATTAAATTTTAGATATTTCGAAGGTTTTTCCGAAAAATGACAAATATATCACCCAATGATGCTCGAATGTGCTATCTAATAAATAATAACGCTTTTTGGCATACCTCAGCATCAAGCATTCCGAGCGACTACGGCACGGTGATGGTCTGCTAGCCTATCTCAGATCAGTATCCGCGGGAACACCTGTCTCGTTAGTTTTAGCATACCGTGCGTGCCACGCTTTTGGTTCAAGTCGCAATGGGGGTAAGTACGCGTTGTCACCTCCCGCAATCGTCGGAACCTCTTCCCTTCGTTTATTTAACTTTCCAGTGCAGTTATAGGTAGTTACGAAACGTTTATTCTTCCTTTAACTTTTGTTTCGTCAATCGAATACATATTACGGTACAAAATATTTATGCGGTACAATGGCTATCGTGAAAGCCGCTACACAGGGGAGAATAGAAGTTCCTGCGAGATATCTTCAAGGAGTAATAATGTGTTAATAGGAGATTTCTAGAATACTTCTAATTAAGTTGGTAGAATCGTAATGCGCCGAATTAAGTTCCTAGCGTCTCGATCAGTTAAGAAAACGTTGCGGTATCTGCGAAACCGATTTAAATGATCGTGCTGATTAGCGATCCAATTCGTTTCGGCCAATGAAAAGCAGGAGAAGCCTAAATAAATGCTATAGTACATAATGTATACTATGCTGTAAAGAACAACTTTATATATAATTTTATTTGGTTCAAAGCCATACAAAAGGGACGCATTAAAGAAGGCTGTGTTAGTTTTTCGTCTAGAACCAACGCTTTACGCTTAAAAGGATTTTCCAACAATGCCAGTTCTTCTAGACATGGCACTATTTTTAAATCTAACCTATTCCAACTAGAGCGTACCTTTCAACAAATAACATAATATTTACCATAAACGTCATTTTCTGATCGGCCTCGTTATCATCAGACAGCCAAAACGGATACGCAATAATATAACATCTGCTTGATCAGGTTAACGGGTTAAAATTCCAGCCATGTTTAAGGTTATCTACATGCTTATAGAATTATATGTGTACCCTTTACGTCATAAATGCGCACGTCTTGAAACTGTGCCGCATTACATATAAGCAGAAGCTGCTAACGTCTACGGACCTGGTCCTGCTTAATCTTGTCCAGCCGATCATTTTTTGGTCATACAGACATTTCGAACACGGACCTCGTATATATAGCAATTTCTTTTTTTTTTTTTATAAGTATCTTCGTTTTCTAGCCCTGCTTTGCCTAAATTCACGGCGACCATGTCCTGCCAGGCGCGGGTCTTTGATTGAAACATAAGCAATGTTTGACCATAGTAATATTTTTCTTTATTTATTTCACGTTGTTAAGCAACGTTCACGATAATCAGAAACGGCAACTTCAACAAGGGGGTGTCAGCGGCAACAGACTATGATGGAACGGAACAAACAACGTACGCTTTTGAACAAACTGTTTGTTCTTCCAACGGTTCGTAATGGTCTGTAAAATCGATCGCAAGAACGGCAATGTGAAAAGCCGAAGCGACGCTGCGTCAAAACAGATGCTGGTCGTCAGCGGGGCGGTCGGACATTGAATGGTAGATTACCAGTGTCATAAAATGCTACGAGGAGATTCAGGTAGATCATCTTAGAGCCACGCAGTAACGGGGAAACCCGTAGGCGCAAATTCCATAATTGTAGAATGTAACAGTCCCACATAAAGTATAACTACATATATCTAACGCTGTACGTATGAAACGCAGCGAGAGCAGCGCGTATTAAGGTTGGCGGTCACTGATCGGAAACGTGTCGCGTAAATCGAAATTGTACAAGGCGAGCCCTCCTACGAAACGCGCGGAAGGCCACATTTTCCGTTGAATTTATTTTCAAGCACTACTAGTAATTTAGGCAAACACTCTCGAAAGCTCCCTGTGCTCTAGCCGATAAACGGAAGGAAAAAGGAAGCGCTCGATACTAAACAGAACACACAGCCATAGAGGAACAATGTCAAAAATAGATTTGCCAACTATACGAAAAGTGTCAACACATAAATTGTCCGTTCCGTTCGCTGGTTAAGAGCTCCAAGCGAATCCCTTAACTAACCTGCCAAACTAATTAAGTTCATCGAACTTATAGCTGTGCTGATAACGTTCGCGAGATGGGTCCATTCGCGATTAAGCGCGGTTCAATGATAGATAAAACTATCCTTTCGAAAATAAAAAGTCATAGCAAAATCTTCTGTTCTTACAACTGTCCCTTTCGACAACCGGTCGCTGCTGCACTATGAAACGGACGAACTTATCCGCATAGTAGCAACAATAATAATAACAATGAACTTGTTTTTCTGTTTATGATCACACTGATACTCATGATGAATCTGATGATGACGATGAGTGAAATGGAAATGAGCAAACGGTCAGATCTACAGTCGCTGCGAGTGCCATGCGTGGGCAATGCGACAGCTGTGACTTCAGCCGTGGTCAGGATCAAGTACCGCAGCAACAATGGCGACGTTCGAGTCGATGATTTCAAATGCTATGAAACAGATTGCAATGGAACCAGATCCGATCCGATCCGATCCGATACGATCCATTTGGATAGTTGATGATCTCTAGTGACCGGGCCGCTGCGCTGTTTGTCTTGTCGCCCAAACGGTAGTACCACGGTTCGATCTGCTGCTGCCTTCGTTAGGGCGTCTAGATAACGATAACGATGACGTTTTATATCAGACGGAACAGACAACTATTGCTCTTGCTTGAGTTTACGACGATTAATCGGTACGCAGTTTTCAGCGAGAGGTTGCTGTTGTGTCAGTTCTGGCACCGTTAAGCTTGCCCAATTGAACGAGCAAAGGAATAAATACGGGAGATGCGAAGGCGTATGGATAGCCATTATATAATTATCGATGTATTTATTATGTATGGAAAGAAACAGGGGACCCTTCACATCTACGACGAGTGGTCGGAAACGCGCGCGCGCGCGCGCGCTTCACCGAACCGATCAGCGTTTCCTTGCTTATAGTGCTTTCGATTCTGTCCAGAAGCTCCAACTATACACTGAAATGTTTTGGACCACCCCGGATGTATTTATGTATGTATATATGCATGCATGCATGCATGTGCATATAGAATAGCGTACTATGATACGACTACAAAAACTGATAACAAGCATAGCAAAGGAAGCAATAAAATTTCGGGTGGCTTGGATAAAAGTTTTTCTGTTCACAGGGAAACAATATTGCGAAATAGTATTTTGTTAAGTAGACTGGGTGGCTGTGAGGGGCAGCAATTATTGTTTGCGCGCACGTAGAGCCGAAAATCATTCCATAGAAGAAAACCGATGGAAGTGTCGTGATTGCCAAGTAGACAGAATGTTTATCCAGTCTGTTAGTGTCTCTCAAAAATAAACCGATACATTTCTCTACATCAGCTTCAAAAATTTCTCGTACCTTACTTAGCCTTCCGTGGCAGTTAATAGAGACAACGTGGTTTGGATACAATATTCTTATTTCATGGGGCAAAGTTAAAGATCTCAAAACACACGATACTGCTGATCACCACGCGCCGTGGACGTAGTATTGCAACGCGGCCTTCGTCAAAACTAAAACGGTCTGTCGTCGTCCATCGGTGACTCAGCCATCAAGCTCAAGCCGAAACTGTGATCCGTTCTGATCTTTGATAATGACAAATACTTAGGACGGCCCCCTAAATTCCTTGATCGACTAGCGGGAAAAGGCATTCGTTTTCGTCGAGCTGGCTTTTTGCCCATCTTGCTACCGAATGAAAGGAAAATCTGTATCAATCGCTAGCCATTGAAGATTGTTATCACGAGCAGTTCGCTTGGGGCGAATCTGTCGGAAAGATAACCGTAGCAGATTCGTCTGTGAGTTAGAACCGGTATGATGTTATCGATCGCCAATGGCTGTAACTGATATAGTCAAAATCTATAGTGTGTGTGCTCTAGGCTGGTTTTCTTCTCTATTACACTGAAACATAGCGATGAAGGTCACTGGGACAATCTTGACAAACCGTTATGGTATGGAATTTTTAATAGTGTATACACGTTACATTATTAGACTGATGAATGCAGTAACTTTAACGGAGATCAATGTGACAGCGTTTAGAGGTAGAAATCAATGGTTTAACATATAAGAGTAACGCGTAGATAGGTTAGCCCTCGTACGATCACAGGAACTGTTAGATTTGAGGTGGCAATCGTTACCATATCATGAATGCAATGTAATGACATAGTTTTCAAATGATATATTCTCGTTGGCATCCTTGACTTTTGTATAAATTGGATGAGCCCGACGATTTTCATTATCTTATCCGTGCGAGCTTTTCTCGCCATCGTCGGAATTTTATTATGGGGATATTTGCATACTTCTGTATAATTCGTGCTAAATACCGATCGCTTTAATAATCTACCATGAACTCCTAGTACTCTACAACTATAGTAGATGGGTCAACAGATGGTTGCTTTTTTTTTTGGCCTTCGTTTTCGTTGTCGGACGATTTTTTGCTATATTGTTTATTTTGGAACTGCGTCAACTCGATCTGCAGACAACTTGCTCCCATAGCTGTCTTAATCGTTAGGAGCCAATTCGACAAACAATTGCCTACGAAACGTTCGTAACCGGCGATACCCATTCTGGGTCGCATCAGAGAGATTTCCGTTCTCGTCATAGAAAACACAGCCACGAAAACCGGATTGCTTTTATAACTCGAATTGCGCCATGCTGCTATGAAAAGCAACGAACAGTCCCTAATCAGCAACATGTGAATAGGCCTGTATCATCGGTGACATGTGACTTACGTTAAATAATTCAAACGTCCTAGTACATAGGAAATAAAAAATTTGCTACTCTAGTAAAACTATTTAATGGACCCACAAATTGAGCCTGGGCCTGTGTAGCTGGGACGGCGGACCTGCCTGTGCGGGTCAAACAGGACTCGTGCAGCCGGCCTAAGTATAATCATAATAAGTGACGACAATAGATGAACTGCGACAAAGTCGTATGTAGTCGGTGGCTGCTACAATTATGAAATGCCCTCGTATTTATCTGGGAATGTTCTTAGACGCCGTAAACTAGCAGCGGGGAATACGTATATTCTATGTTTTGTACGGGCAATATATACGATGTGAACGACTCGAAATCTGTCGGATCAGGATTCCGTAGTATAGAGAATCAGATCCGCTGTTACTTTTTTCTTTAACAAAGAACGTTGTTGTATTCAATTGGCGCCGTATCATTTGAAAGGAAGTTAACGTTTTTAATATTACGTTTATTTTTCACGCACGTACAGGCTAATACATATCGTTGTCACTTGGTTTGCACATGGTACCTGGCCGTTATGTAGGTCTTCGTTGCTGACCCGTATGCCTACATAAATCTAAAACAGAAATGCAACACAAATGGCAAAAGCCATAAAAACGGTGCTTAGGCTCTGTTGAACGTGTATCGTTTTATTTGATTTTTTAATAATTTAAATAAGACCGCCGCTTTCTTGAATCAAAATCGGTACTGTAATAACAAGAACAGAATAACAGAATAAAAAACCCATTTTTCTTCCACCAACGGTTACATTGTACATTGGAGCGGGCTACTTATTTACAAAACTAGCCATTATCTCGTTCGCTCTTTTATTATTATTAAGAAATTACTTATAAAAAGCACGTCTATACCAGTGAACAATAGATAGAAATCCACGAAGACAATATAAATGTATGCTTAGCTCATACATTATACGGTGGTGTTACATAGGTGTCAATGTGCTTATGTATCTGCTATGTATGTAGATGAAAACTGAAATTGTTACTCGAAAGTGAACGTTTTCAAATTATTCTAAATTCTGCGCGGTACATTTGGATACCGATTAGCCAAACGTAGTCGATTCTGTCATGGCAATTATGAGTCAATAGGTCTTTATAAACGCCCTCCCTCTGTGCTACACCAGCCATCGTTAATTTTCAGGCCGTCTTCCATCTTGTGAAAGCGTTCGCGGCCGTATTACGATAATAGTTTTTTTTTTTTTTTTGTAGCGTTCGATATGCTATTTATCGACCAGTCACGGAGATCACTGTTAGTGAATAAAATTAAGGGGATAAAGCGCTCTGCCCAAAAACAATATTAACATCGTATTGAGCGTCCGTAACGAAAACGCTACGTTCGGAGACAACGCGGAGTGTGTATTCTATTCATCTTAAAGGGAAGGCCAGAGAAAAAAAAATAGGAATAATAACTTACGGAAAAACGTATGCGGTGTGTTATGGGTAATGTAAAAATATAGGAAGCTGTAGGAAAAATGTAGAATGCGACAACGTAGAGCCAAAACTAAAATGTTCTTTACGTTTCTTTCCTTATAAGCCTATATTATTAACTTCCCGCAAGTCTTATGCCATGATTGTTGTTAGGACTGCAGCAACGTATCGAGAAGGATATTTTTAGAACGAAAAATTTATCTTCTTATTGGTTGAAGGTCTTTATGTTTCGAGTTTTATGTGCGGCATCACCGTTAGGCAGACATTCCGTCGAACACGATCACCAAACAAGTTCTCCCTGTGTATGCATTACGGATTCGAACCTAGACCACAACGCGCTCCTAAACACAGATAGCCAATTTCGTTACCCACTACGCTAACACGAGTGTTGGGTGAAGACGATCACGGATTGAAGGCCACGCGTGACTAGGACGCCAGACTCGGTACGGATCGATGTATCGAAAATGTCGTTAATGAAAAAAGTGGACGTAAAACTGAAGCTGGAACGTAAATGAAGCAATTGTTTCATTCACGGTATTTGTCATTGTTCGCCGTATCACTCTTTGCCCGCCCGAATAATTGACTATGGCCACAAACAAGATATACCGTTATAACTATTTTAGCTTTGACAGCACTAGGTTCAACGTGGTGCCTTAGGTAAGGCGATTCGGCTACTATGACGATACTATGATTTGTCCGTTGTTTGCATTCTGTTATCTCGTAACTGGCCGGTGACACGATTAGATATTGAAGAAGCATTTCATTTATACGACACTGTTGGTGATGGAAAAATTTCGGTATCGCAAATCGGTGACGTTCTTCGTGCCGTGGGACAAAATCCGACGGAGGTTGCCCTGAGGAAATGCGCTGCCGACCATAAGGCCGGTAAGTGTTGTGTATCTAGGATTAAACATTTTTACTAACGTTTAGAGTATTTATTTCAGCGTCTGCATAGTTCTTGTTTTCTTCTAATTTCTTCGATAAGACCAAAGTTCCCGTAGAAAATATTTTTCCTCCCAGTATAGCCCTATTATGTCTATGGCTTCTATGTTAGTTCAATATCTAGCGTTTACGTGGAAATTGAATTGCTGAGGGCAAATGATCTTTTTTTACAATTCGTGACAAGATGTCATAGAGCTTCTGTAGATCATTCATACAGCATCACTGAAACGCAACAGCTACCTTTCGAGCATTTAGATATCCCTTCTTTCCGTACGTACCCTTTCGACGTCGGTGAAGGTTGACACCGACATAGTTGTTAAGAATTAAAGGTCTACTATCTTTTTCGATCCTACAAAATGCGTTACCGTGCTAAACCGGACATTTGCGCAGTAACGATTATTTATTAATCAATTCATACATGGTTTCATCGTCCATTTGTCCTCTTTCGAACAGATGACCGGATCTCCTTTGATGAGTTTATGCCGATTTTGAACGCCATCAGTAAACACAAGATCGACGCGAGCGAAGGCGATTTCGTTGAGGTAAGTGGTAAATTATCGGCACGTGATGAGTTTGAAAATGCGGTATCTTTTCCATTAAACGTAAATGGAGTTCTGCACGTCACCGTTCATTGCGACATCGAAACTACAGCCGGCACAGTTACAGCTCCTTACAGTCAGCGTTCTATCTGATTATGTTTGATGTTGGCAATTACGACCAGTAGAATTGGTTTTGTTAATCAGTTGTGTGAGACACATCAAAAATATATACTAAAGCGACATTTTCGATACGTAGGAATGAGAGGGACTAAATACAGTGGGGTTCAACAAAACAGCGCCTTCCAAATGGCTAAATCCTAGCATTGGGTTAAGCGATGCATGCCCATATTTACGCCCCAACCCGATAACGAAGCTCTGCCACTGATCTATCCGTATTCTTGATTGGTATTTGAACCATGACCGACGCACCCGCAGCATCTACACAAGAGACAAGATAAACATAATCATTTATTTAAGGCAACCCACATTCTTGGGCAAGCCGGTCGCCGTAATTGACGGATTATTTAAGGACTTATCTGAGTTCATAATGTAAAACATATTAATCATAATACTACGTTAGTATGTATATAACATTGAGCTTGTTGTAACACATAACATTGTAAAGATTTTTCGTCGTAACGGTCCGTCGGCTCATACTATTACATCTAGCAATTATCTGGCGCCATTTTATTATTTAGCACTCATAGGATAAACGTCCTAGTAATATCTAGATGATCGTTTCCTGTCTGCAAGCTTTTGGTACAAGCTTACCAACGAGGAGTCGTTTACGTTTTGATATATATACGTAACTTGCATTGACGCATATTGAGTGACACTACAACAGCCGGTTATAAAGGATTTTGCATTCTATCCAAAAAAAAAACTCTCAATTTTGAATTGTTCTTTATAAACCGAATAATCTCTAATTATTATAATCTCGAATAAACATTCTTTACTTTATTTAAATGACCTATTTTTGCTTTCATTACATGTTTTTTTAGGTGTTGCGAAACTTTGATAAAGAAGGTAATGGCTTTATTTTGGCCGTGGAAATGCGCCGCATCTTAACTTCAATTGGGGACCGCCTCACAGAAGAGGAAGCGGAGCAGATCCTCGAAGGCCTTGAGGATTCCCAGGGAAACATCAACTATGAGGGTAAGCGCACTGTGCGAACGTCTCTTCAATGTTATCCAACTAATAGATGGGGTTTGATAATTAGATGCAGATAGTGCCGATGGCAATGTAATACTATAGTTCGTATTCCGAGGTTATATTCTCTACCTTGTGTCAAACAACGAAATAAAGGATTTTATGTGCTGTGAAGTAAATCCTTAACCGATTCGAAACCCAAGTACAAGCATTCAGGTTTCGTGGGTTAGAATCCTACATCACATAATGACTGTGTCTGTTGCTACAAAACCCTATGCGTTTTTTTTTTTAACTAAACATAGCCAAACCGGGCGGTGAAGCGGAACTCGTTTACGAGCAACATCCCATTTGTGGATTGGAGAGTCTTAAGAGCTCTTTTTTTGCAATTCGCACACGTTTCTCATCAAAGTTACAATGAAGTGTAGCTTAGGAAATTAAACACTATGCGGTACGGAGTCTTGACCGGATAACTTGCCGATGTCAAGTTTTATTTAAGTTGTCAACACAGTTCAATAAAAAGGTCTTTGGCACCACTCAAATTAGCTAGCGACAATTATATAACGCCACGTCATTCACAGTAGTGAAACATCAAAGTGTTTTTAACCAGTGGTATTAGCTAGCCACGAACGACGTATTTTACGATAGAGTTTTTCGGACAGAACGTACGCTGACTAGAAATTCAGATGGGGTGGGGCAACCTACGACTTACCGAACACCGAAATTGAATATTTCATCAACTTAGTGTTCATGCTTTTATAAGGAAACAAGCTGGTAGTGCATTGCGCGGACCAGAACTCATTTCAATAATTATAATTTTAGCATAATTTTATTTTGTGTGATGTTTCGAGCCAACTTCAAC
Source organism: Varroa destructor (assembly GCF_002443255.2). NCBI lineage: Eukaryota > Metazoa > Arthropoda > Arachnida > Mesostigmata > Varroidae > Varroa > Varroa destructor. The sequence goes on along the minus strand of NW_019211457.1, from coordinate 8,569,960 downwards.
TGAGCCGCAAGCAACCATCATCTCTCACAGTTGAGTAGCGTTGCCTTGTTTCTAATAACGATGTCCCCGTTTCTCGTTGTAGTTGAACAAGTTTTTCGTAAACTTCATCGATGTTATATGGCTAGCCCTTCGTTTTCATCCGAAATGGGACGCAGCTGCTGTAGGCAATGCTGAGTGTTTGTATGTGTGAACGAGCATCTACAGTATATATGCCTGCCAGCCCAAGGTAGCCAAGTCTACAGGCAGAACGTCGCTTAGCAGAGGGAAGGGTAGGCGGCAAAGCCTGCTTCTCATTGAATCTTCTAGTTTTAGTCTGTTCCTCAGCCTCCTAGGGGGCCTCTCCCATCGCATTATGTCCCCGTTGTGGGAGAATCTACTCTTTCCGTAGCTGCCTGCGAGCTAGGTGAGAGGGAAGCAACTTCAACGGCGGCCAAACCTCCGTGTCTGGGTGCCAACGTCGCTGTAGTCCAGTGCAATGCAGTACTGTGTCTGTGTGTACATGTGTTCGTAGTAGTCGTGGTCTTTGATCTGGGCTCTCTCTCGCGCGGGGCTTTCATTGCTGCGACTCTCTGTCCCTCTTTGACTTTCCCTTATTTTATGAACTCTGCCTCGGCGTTTTCCAGTTGCCTCGTGCTTCTTACATCGCCATCACCATGCCATGCTCAATGCCATTCCGGCACACTGTTTAACCCCTATAACTTTCCCTTGAAAAAGCTAACAGGAGATTCTCTCACATCGATAGATCGTAGCGGAAGCTCTCCATAGTGGGATACCAGTGCGAGCTCGTTGGAGAAAAGGGCATGGCCTGAGTAAGGCGGTTTGCGAGTGGCGTGGTCTAGAGAATAGAGGAAAAGCACTGGTGCTTTGAGTCAACTCGCAGACCATCACGAGTCATGAGCCGTGTTTCTGATAAGGCTGAGGGGTTCTGCAGAGATGGCGGAAAAGAATGGTACAGGAGTGAAGTATTTGCTCCATACTTTGAAACTCTCGCCTAGTCTTCTCTCCCTCTTTCATCGAATTGTCTAGCCGCAGCATTCAGAGGCGAAAGATGGTTGTCAGCTCATAGGAGAGAGCGTGATAGGAGGCGGCACTAGAAGGCTACTTGCTTAGGTCGTCAGCTAACCTTGAAGTCAAGCCTCGTCTAACCTAGATAGCCGCCTGGCGCCTAGTTGGCTGGAGCTTAGGAAGCGGAGAATTGGCTTAGCTCCTTCCTTCATAAGGGGAATTACGAACCTGTATGTTTCAGGGCTTTCGCCTTGTTTCTTCGCAGGCATGACGTACTAGACGCTGGGGGCAGAGAGAGAAAGCGAGACAAAAACGGCGAGATAACTGAGCTGCTGCTGTTCTCTCTTCTTCGTGGCAGCAGGAAGGACTGTGTTGGTCGCGGAGATAGGGGCTAAGGCGTTCGGGATGGTGGTAGAACCACCACCCTGCTCTTAGATGGAGGCAAAAAGGGATCTTGTCTGGGGCGAGAAGCTAGTACTAGCACAGATAGCTTGGCCAAAGAACATGGGCCGATGACGGTAGCAAGTAGCGGGAAGGGATGGCGAATTGCGTTGCCCGCCTTATGGCACACGCCCGCCTTCACCGAGGACTTGCCCTTCATCCATTCAGTCAAACACACGAGCTAGCGGCTTCGATCAGCCTTGGTTCTTCTGTCCCGAGCCGCTGGGCTGGCCTGTTCTTTCTTACAGTTTCTGCTTTACGGTCTCTACTTGCAAAGTGTTCTCTCTTTACGAAAGAAGGAAAAGGAGAGAGGAGTAGCACATCAGATGTGTGAGGCAGCCTTTTGCCCACACCAGTCAACACTTGGGTCGTGTCTACGCCCTGCGCCAGCCATTTTACCGCGGGCAACCGCTAGGCACAAGTCGACCTGCCTCTCTACCATGTCGTCTACTCGTCCACTTACTTGGCGCGGTCTGCCAACAGAAGGTTGGCGAGGGGGGTTCGGGGAAGTTCGAGGAATGGTTCAAGGAGGCGGCTGCTGAGTGATTCCTGCCTCTAGGGCGGGCCGGACTGGCTAGACGAGCCGAACTGAACAGGTCATAGCAGAACCGGCTCTCCTTCTTCCTCTCGTTTCTGTGTGTCTTCTTGGCTACTCAGGACCGACAGCCTTCCTAGTAGGCAGGAAAGAGCCACGGGTACCGACCATCAGAACCATAGAAACAGGACGTCTGAGAAGGAAGCATCAGATCAACTTGGTTAGAAAGGTGAGATGGCTAGATGGAGTAATGAAGTAAAGTGCACTCAAGTTGGTAAAGAGCCGGGCAGCTAGTGGCAGCAGCTCTGGTAGAGTTCCGCTCCTGAAGAATCATTTGTTCGGTCGAAGTTCTTCGAGCAATTTGAACGTCTTTTTCTAAGAGAAGTCCCGGAGTTAAGAAAAACGATGCTTTGGTCAGAAGTACTTATATGTTGCCAATTAAAATGCATGCTGATTGAACTGACTAATGTAAAATGTTGGCTAAAACGGCCAGGTAAGGATCAGTAACCACACAACACATACAGATGTATTGGAGATACATCGCAACTCTTGCTAGTATTCTAGTAGATCTAAGCAAAAATTACAGAATTAATCGGGAACGTATTTGCTTCAAATTCCATTCAAATGGAGATATAGACAAAAAACATTATCGAATCACAGATTCGGAGGAAGCACACGGTTCTCTGTTTAAAAACCCTAATTGGAGAAATGTTTACAAGCATGTAAGACAAAGTACTCGTAGTAATTTAACCATGTTTAGACATTCAGTTTTTTTCCGTACGGTCAGCAGTACCCCTTAAACATAAGAGGGCCTCCATGGGATGCTACTAATACACTCGCATCCCTTAGCTATGTTTTGCACTCCTCGCGACATACACGCAAAATTACCAAACCCCTTTACTACCAGGGAACCTTCCTACCTAGATAATCCTAACAATTCTCTGTGCAGCTTTCGTTTTTGCCTGAGAAGCAGAAAATCTTCGCTTTTTTTTTTTTTTTATCTACTGCTTTGTTTGGGGTCTTTTATTCAAATATCTTTATCTGATTACCCAACTATACCATGTTGGCTGTGTTTTTCTTATGTTCGCAGAATTCGTTCGGCTTGTGATGGCCGGCTAAGGACAGTCTGCTCTGGCATCGCAAGTCGCTGGTTTCCCGTACGAGCACCGCCATGACCAGCAGTAGACGTCGCCATGAAGGAAACTCTCAGGAACAACCGCTACCTAGAGCAATTGTATCACGATGCCACACCGCCTCAGCTGCAGCGACAGCAGCAGTAACAATAACGACCTCAATAGTAGTACAAATATAGAATAACGTTGTCTTTACGTTGTTGTCGAAGCAACCAGCAAAGAAATTGCATCCATCCGATTCCCGAAAGAACTAATGTTGGAATTACATTAGGGCAGGTACTCTGTGTTTTCTACGCAAAGATGTTTGCTGTCCTGCCCCAAACAAAAATGTGTGCAAAAACCGTAAAGGGTAGAGCGGTGGTTATGCGTCTTAGGTAATGATTTATAACGAGCATCCTGCATTTTATATTTATTTTCTGAAGACGAAGTAGATATGAATGGCACACAGCGCCATCCATATCTACTTCGTTCGTATCACGAATGGATATACATATGTGGTATACATGCGTTAGTATGTTGAACATTTCTGCCGTTTACCTGAGGGAGGAAACGATACTTCTCAATTTCTCTGCTGTTTTCGCTAATCAGTGTTGACACACACGCCCGGAGATATGCTGGTCGCCTACGACCATGTCATGTTGTCAAAAACACAGATGAGTGAAAATAGAGAAAATCCACATGAGTCAAAAGTTTTTAAAGCTCCATTGCTATGACCCACGAAACCTGCTGTTATATATATATATATATGCATCCATATGTGCGTTTATATGTTTGCATTTATTTGTAATAGTATCGTCGAAGTTCTGTGAAGAATTTACGCTAACTGAACGCTAATCGTCAACGCCATAGTAACAATGAATGGGTTATTCGCTGCTAAGGAAATTATTACAGTAAGTACAAACATATTATGAAGGGTTTCTTCTGGATGCAGGCCCTCAAAGTTACGAACTAGTGACAGCGTCGCCCGTTACTTTAGCAGCTTGAATTTAATCCGCGGGTAGGCAAAAATCTTTGAGGGTAGGCAATTTATAGCCTAGGTAACTGAATTATTCCAATAAAGACAGCACCAAAGCGGTGCCTTATGCAGTTAGAATGCTAAGTACTTTAGTTAAACAAAACAACAAACAAAGAAGGAACAAAGCAGGACGGTGGTGAGTAAGACAAGCTCTTGTACAAAAAAAAGCAACCGACGTTATTGCCAGTAGAAACGTTTTTTTTTTTTCTTGTTAACTGTATCATTTTTACCATCGGTTTATCAAGAATTAAACAGAATTACCTTGTAGCAAAAACCAATCAGAAATACCAGAAGTTATGTCGGAGTGCTGTTTGAAGATAGTAGCTTTCAAATAGTCATTAGGGTTTCTAGTTCGAGCCTTTTCATTCATATATATTTAGCAACATTACTTACTCTTTTCCTTATTTAAGGCACACATATATATACAGCATGGCGCGCCTGAATTGAGAATTTTTTCATGCCTTATTCCTAAGGTATTATCTAAACAGACTCATATATTCGAACGAAATTATCTGTATGTGCTTAAAGTATCATTATCACGGTCACGCTTATTGAATGTAATCACCATGTATTATTATAGCAGCTTCGATTGAGGAAGTAAACCACTCGCTAGTCATGTTTATTATATTTCTCAGTTAATCTACAGATACTTTTTTGACAGAAACCGTATGTCAGGCGACACTAATAGGTGTTAACCCATTGAAGTGCAGCACGGTACGCATACAAACATTTCAAACAAACTAAATTTTGAGCTAACTGTAAGCTTAAAGTTTGAAAAATGCAAAAGCTCAAAACGTTAGAAAATTCGTAAGGTGTAAAAGTCTCAAAAAAACCAACCATCGGAGCGTACCTGGGCGACTAAATTGGCAACTGATATTCTTCTCTCTAAAGCACCTGTTGATTTTTATAGCAAAAATTTAGGTGCATTAGAAAGGCTTTTTGGGCCATTTTTATAAATTTTTAAGCCCTTGAAGTCATGTTTTTGCCGGTTTGCCTCATAAAGGTTTGCCTAAGATTTTTCAGAAGCCGCATGAAAACTGGCAATAGACCGTTGAGACCAGAAAAAAAAAGGAAATTTTTAATTTTGACAGGGCTTCGTCCAGTCCATCCATAGATTGGTTATTAGCTGACCTTCGCTCAAATTCTGAAAACGACGCACCGCTGTTTGCCGTCACGACTTTGATGTTTTGTTCTAGAAGGAACCGGCTTTCTCATGGTGCTAAAAGGAACGAATAAACGTATGCCCGTTACAGCACACAGCCCGCCAAAACCTCCTTCATTTTAAACGCACCACTCTGTATATATGTATATACAGCCTTCTCCGCACCCATTAAAATGGTGTGTTGAAATAACAGATAGACAAAAATAAATAAACGGTCGACTTTATTATTTGCCAAGATAGATAACTGTTGAATAAGTAGAAAATGATGAACATAGAACATAGATAGGGTTAAAATAGGTAGAAAGGACTTTTTGAAAATTTACCTGTGAATAAGCTGAGTCAGCGAAAGAAATCGTTGGGTCATCAGTTTTACTCGTTTTATGTTATTTAATAATAATAATCCTAATAACAGTACGATTCTTACCGGTACGATTCTAACCGAGAATTCTGCTCTGAGCGTGCTCTGGCTTGTGATTTTGAGCAATACAACAATTAGAAGAGGTCGCTAGAAGAAATCGCATCTAAATTTGCGTAAATTTTGAAATTTGAAAGAGTGCTAATATAGAAAACGATAAGGACCCACTTCTTACCCACGTTATGATCGCCGCTAGATCTGAGCAGATAGGGCTAATATCGGTACACATAATTGATTTACATAATGTTAAATTGTCACTCCTAGGTACGAACTCAATGCAAAAAAAAACGTCGAGACAAGTCTATTTTCAATTGATCGGTGTGGCTTACGAGTAGCATAATTATGCTTAAGGTTGGACAAGATGAGCTGCATTGATGTTAGCTACGGTTGGGCGGGTATTTTCAACGGAAAAACTTGCTTGAGGATAGTGTAGCATATACAGCTCGAATTCGTCTGTATTCAGAGCGACATAAAAAAGCTAGTTATTCTGAAGTCTTGCCGACTATTGTTTATTGTTAAAATTGTTCCTAATTGCTTTGATTTTACTATGTATAAGGACGAATGGATGGTAGTAGGACAGAATGACTCCTGACTGGAACCAGCCACCTTTTGTTGGACCGAAGCCGAGCAAGACATAAATCACTTCGTGAAGAACAAGCACCCATTTATTGGGACTGAGGCAAAATCACTCTATAATTTTTTTCAGTTTATTATAATTACTATAGTTAATGAGTATAGCGGTACCTATACTGGCCGTACAGATACTTATGGTCAGCGTAAATATCAATCTACGTGATTTCCATCGTACACGTAAAAGTGGTCTCCACTGTGATACAAGGCTCATGTGTTACTCGGGGACGGATACTTGACAGGTGTTGACAGGTTTCAGTCCTTTTCACCTACAAAAATAAGGGACACACGATGGAATTGAATCTAGATTCGAAATTTGACGTAGACAAACGCATGACTCGTTTCGCGCTGAGAGGAGCCACCGACCGTCTGAAGCACAAATCCTTGCAGAATCGGATGTGAAGTTCAAACTAAAAATAAAAATTGCATTGAACATTTATTTAGCTTAAAAGCACAGAGCAGGGCTAGACGTGTGGCTCGTTCTGTGATCGAACAATGCTCAACCAAGATAGTACCCTATGTAAAATTCAAAGCGTCTTTAGGTTTTAGCTCTGACAAACGGCAAATTGGAAGCCAATAACAACCTAAAGTTGGTTATATAGCTCGCTTTCATGAGTCTTTCTCCGCTGGGTACTTTTTTTTAACGCCTATTTCAAGGCACGCTCCCTTAGAGAATTAGTTGATATATAAAAAAAAATGACAAAAGATTCATGAATTATAGAGTTATAGAGATGTTTATATTTATTTATTTGTTTGTTTTTGTCACGTTCGTGACACTTCTTGTAGTTACTTTACTTATCGTTTTATTACTTTCCGCCGGCTATAACTACCACGACTCTCCTTTCGTTCGCTTTCACTGTCGTAGAATAATTAATACGAATTATCTCGTGTTCATTATCTCAGCGTCATTATTATAATCACAATCATATAGGAATATAGTATTTACGACTTTATACAGAAAATGTATGATTTTATCTCTTACCTTTTCCGCATTATTTCATATAATATCATACTCGTCTTGTTCTTTTCGCCATTGGATCTCCATTTCCTCCTCCTCCATGACTGTACTGCAATGATTGATAATAATAATAAGATATAATAATAGCAATAATAATAATTATTATTATTGACTGGATATCTCATTTTCATTCATCCTCTTTAGTGCGGATTTATTTATTTTTTTTTTTTGTATTTATATAGACATCGGCTTGTATGCTGAAACCGCTTTGTTGCTGTCGCACGTGTTCTCGTTCAAGTGTTTGTCCATTTGGCTTTGCTCATCACCGCATTATATAATTCAATGCATTATTTTATATATATATATATATAGGCCTATAGACACTCAAGGTTCGTTCATCCGCTTTTTTACTCTTCGTATAAGGATAGCATTGTCGTTCACATAAAGAAAAAGAATGTTCTTTACCAGTGACCCCGTTTGTTTTTTTTAGGACGAAAATTTGCATTGGTAGCACAGACAGCCGATATTTGATTTGCCGTTTAATTAATAGCCTAAAGCCGGCGAAGTTTTTGTTTGTTTGTTTGTTTGTTGTTGTTGTTGTTGTGTTATATATACATCTGAACTTTTTTTCATCTGAAGTTTTTTCCATCTCGATTAATGACTCGTTTGGTAATCTCTGTTTCTCCAACGGTTTTCTTCTGGCGCTGTCGTTTTAGTTAGCTCAACCATTTATCGATCTGTCTCGGCTAATTTTCTCGCCTTGTTTCTTTTGCACTGCCTCGCAATGGTGAAAGGGTCCGTGGACCTTTCAAAAGAGAAGTTGGCTCATTCACTTGCATTGAAGTTTTTTTTATACCACGTAGAAGACAGTGACAAATATCAACATAATTGACTATGAGTTCCCACCATAGCAAGCACATCTAGTAAGACCTTTTCGAAGATTGATCCACGTCCTGCCAACTAGCGTGAATGCTACACAACTATCAAAGCCTCAACAAAGATTGTTTCTCTACACATCATAATCATGCTCGTTATAACATGATCATGTTCAGAGTTCGCTCATATGTAAAGATCTGCTTTTTTCATTTTCAGTTTGCTTTGTAATCACATGCGGTCAAATGAGTCTAGCCGAGGCACCTATCTGAACAGACTAAGATACCGTTATAGATTACAACTGTGTGCTATTCGTTGGCGCGATGACGGAGATTTGTCGCTAAGTTACAGATGGCGGCCATTTTGAATTTTGAACTCCCGTACCAAACTCAGTTTAGTGTTTCTGCAGCGTCAACAAACAGTGCACAGTAAATTGTCTCAGGGGTTAGGATGTCTTGAGAATTACTCGCAGTTATGACAGGTAGATGAAGCTGTTAAATTATCATCAGCGTTTATCGAGAATAGTTACGTTGACGCTGGAAGATCATACCGTGCATTGCTATGGCTGTCAAAGCACCCAGCAAAAGTTAAAGCGAAAAAGTTACTATCCGCCGATATATCTATCATTAGGACGAACATCGAACGAGTAGGCCTGCAAGCTCGGGTCAGCTGAAGAATCTGCCCTCTAGCACTGGCGAATATGGGGTTACTCTCGATATTCAGTGTTATGACCTCTGTTGAAAACGGAAGCAGAATGCGTTGAGCCGTTCTTGCTATTCGTTTGACGCACAGACCATCTATTTATAGATAGGGGGACTGTCAAGTTACGATCACTCCCGACTACGAACTAGCTCACTCTTCTATATAACGCGCATGACTAGAGCATAACTTAATTGCCACCTTAACTTTGCCGTCGACTAGCAAAACAGATTGTCTGTTTGTCCTGACAAAAACAATTTGATTCAGAAAGCACGTAAGTTCGCAAGTCTTATAGTGAGCTTCAATGTGATAATCTTGTAAATAATTTATCACTTGCCGCTGTGTTAATCCACTCGTCGCAGAAAGCACTATCAGTGTCAGAAGTGTATCTGGATCATTCGAGATAGGTTGGTTACCTTCGATGGCCTTTTCTTTGGCTATATAGGATTTCTTTCGAAAACCCCCTTCCGACGGCATTATACGCAACTATAGGTGTTATCATTTCGGTTCTGTTTTGTACTGTTTCAAATAGAGGCCACGTTCTATTTTTCCTTGTTCTTACTTCTTCAAGTGTATCCTGTAATATGCCAGATGGCGTGGTATACAAGACAAACGGCCGCTTACGACTAGAAAGGGTTGGTTACGCGGCGATTATTATATAGTTGACTGCGTGGGAGTTCGATGTCGCATGTTGTTATAATTATAATATTTGGATGTATCGCTATAGTGACGCTATCTTCTTTTGCAAAAAGCCCGGAATGTAAGTATACAGCTTAGGCATATATAAGCTTATCATCTTTGTGTTGCAGTGGTAGACGTTTAGCTAAAGCGTAAAAACGGATACGTGTTTATTTTGTTAAAGTTCTTATTCCTACATAGATTAAATTTTTTACCCAAGAAGGCTATCGCTGAGAAGAAGGTTAACTTTTCAAATTCTCTTCGGATAGTGCCACTGACAAAAATATTGGGAACTGTTGGTAATTATTACCTATCATCATTATGGTAATATATATGTATATATATATATATATATATATCGTCATTTAAGTGCAATATACAAGACTCTCATATATACATCATTTGAGGATTGACAATATTTGCGGCACCATTTTCAGCGCCCCGGTCCTACGAGCATTTCTTTCAAAGTTTCTGAGTTTTGGCTACCCAACCACCACCGAAACTGAATCTCCGATCGAGATCTCTTCGTCATATGCGACTAGGCGTCTATGCTAATTCTTAGACTTCGCAGACCGACTCCTTCCTGTCGGATCGACGTCTGAGTTTTGATTATTTTCGGACTTCTAATTGATGGATTGAAAATCTCAGTCCATTAGACCAATTCGTCTTTCGGGCATCGCTGCGACATCTTACACAGCGTACCACTGTAGTAATTTGGCGTTAATGAATATATCTGGTGGCATTGCTTTGTATTGATTGGTTTGCGTGTACCACTAGAGGTCAAAGCGTTCAGTCCGCGCACGTCGACTGCCTGCCGGAGGCCATAGGTCGATACGCAGTCACCTGGCCTAACAAAGATGCGAACTTAACTTGAGGGATAGTGTAACGACGACGAGTTTAACCTCAATCCAGCAAGTGCGCCGCTCTGAAATACGAAGATGAGAATACGCGATAAATTAGCCTTCGTACCAACTTCAACTTACAACCACGTTTCTACATATTCGTTGTTTAATTTTTAAAAGTTGCTCCCCAGATGTTTTGCCGTTTAGGTTGTGCACCGGCTCCAAAGAAACATTCCTAAATTTTGTAGTCATAGTTAAACTGAGACCGAATAAGGAAGTCAGCTTTGTTTGCTTCGAAAGCGATCGACATCACGCTTCCAATCAATAACACGCCGTCTATGTGGGCTTAGAAACCAGGCCTGAAACTTCAGGACGTTCCACAGTCTGTTCGTCTAATAAGCAAAATTGCGTCAAATAGCCCTTCTATTTCGTACGCGACAATTAAATACGATCTATATTTTTGATAGATTGTAACTATAATCCCTATCAGACATCTGCTTCTACCTTGTTCTATTATTTTGATGTCACCTTGAACGTTACGTTGAATTGCAATTCTGCAAATAAACCAAAGATTGAAACAGGCGCAGTTTTAAATCGGTGTAAAAGCACACTGAATAATAGAATTGGCACCCTATTTGTTCCTGAATCTGAAAGCCCAACTTTCGGTTTTTACAGAGGATACGAGCCCCAGCTTACTCTAAAGGTTCGTATTCGTCGTTTACTGGCGTACGTACGCATTCTTTATTACAGTATTATCTCGTGCGCCTGACATCTATTCTCCGTTCCATCTAGGCTAAACATCGAGCAAAGCCAGCGCCGACGTGTTCGTTTGTGTCATACATTCGTTCAAAGCATAGATTCTTTGCTGAGATAAGATTCAGCTTTTTGTTGACTTACCTTAGCATACCATTCGTGAGCAGGTGAGCTGCCGGCCGAACTGACAGATCCCCCCTGAGAGTGCGAGTGGAAAGGGCTAGCTGTTGGCCCTTGAGCAGGGCCACAATAGGGACTAGCTGGTGGCTGAGGACCCTGTGACCCCATGTAGTGCGAAGAAGAGGGGCCACCCAATGTCTGTGCTCCGGGCGGCCCTCCGTAACCTCCTGGTGAGCCGTATCCACTAACGGCTCCCTGCTGATGCCCGCTTACCGCGACCCCACCGACACCCATGCCCGCAGGACCTGGGTACATGGATCGCATGCAGGCCGCCGGAATCATGGCAGAAGGTCCGGCCAAGGCGCGTTGAAGCTGTTTTTCTTGTTTGCGATACTTGGCGCGGCGGTTCTGGAACCACACCTGCGACGCGAAACGAACAACACTAGATTCAGTGAATAATAGAATATAGCGCGGTGCTTTTAAGCCAATGGAAGATGTGGTGAGAAACAATACAGGATTGGAGAAATCGGGCTTAGCGGGGACGAATATTTTCCCGCATATTCAACGTATGTTTCACTAGAACGTTATTCCTTACCTGTATTCTTGCCTCGTTGAGCTTTGTGATCCTGGCTAATTCTTCCCGACAATAAATGTCTGGGTAATGGCTTTTGGCGAATGCTGATTCCAACTCCTGAAGCTGTTCTTGGGTAAACGTCGTCCTAAAAAGTGACACAATAACATAAAAGTAATTTATTAGCGATTGTACCTTAAGCATTTCGCAAGCCCAGCAGATAGCTCTAGAATCAACAAGACCAACAAGTTTTTTTGTGTAAAACAACCCCACTTCGTATAAAAGCAGCTATATTCTGTACACACGGAACACCACGCAATCTAGCGTATCCCACGCCGTCGGTCACGCGACTGCTATATGATGAGCCAAGTGCAATATTCAATTTAATATGGGTACATGCCGGTATGAGGTCCCCTATTTTGATGCAATAAAACACGCCTTTGGCTTTCAAAGGCAGTATAGTCACCTCGGTTATGTGAACCGTATGGGATTAGATGGAGAAGGACGCGGTGGAGTCCCTCTAGTCAATTCAATTTACCGGCTAAATCAGAATACTTGCATCGCCTCTACGCAGCACCCGTTTCCCATTAAGGCCTTTCCCGACAGGACTCTATCGAAGACAATTCGACGGGACTTCTTTGTAGGCTGTCCGGGGTGTGTCCGTCCACATGTCAAAAAAGGAGCCTCTCATGTAGTTCTTCCTTGTCCAAGGGCATATATAGTAAAAAAGGCAGAATACCCTTTCAAAGTGTACTCATCTGTGCACCGTTAGTGTAAAGTGCTTGAAAGCATGTTGCCAACTTTTTCTCCAAGCCTTGCACTGACAACGCTATGGCAAGAGTTTTTTGCCAATATTAGGAAACAACTAGAGGTCACAAGATCTAGTGTGTGCTTTGTAATACACGTACGTGTATTGTATTAATAGGGATAAAAGGGACATATGTTATATGTGTCAGCCACAATTTCCGAAATCCTATCCAGTGGAACTTATCATCGCAAGCAAAAATACATAGGACGACTGAATTATCTCTAATAATATATTAGGACCTTTTGTTTTTTATTCCTCATACTTATCGTTACCTACGCGAGAGCAACGTAAAAGTAATTGAAAAATTTTAACATATTAAAAAAGAAAACAGTTTTGGGTCCCAACTATCACGGTCTGTATAGTCGAATCCTCTTACGCGGTGCTTACAATTGATTAAGAAGCCCTCAAATGCAATTATAGGTTTTTAATTCGAAAATATTTTCGTGATAACGATGTCTTTGTTACAGTTAAAACATCTTCGTAGGTTAAAAACTTGACCAAGTTTTTATATTGAGTTTATATAAAGAGCCAAGATTTTCGACGTCCTTTCCCGTTATTATTGAATAGACCTTCTCATCAACGATCAGATTCTGACATTCTACTAGACGAGCTGGTGCCAAAAAGCAGGGGTCCACTTTAACTAGAGAATTGTTTAGGATTTTACGTTGGATACTACCATGAAGTATTATTTCAAACGATTGACCGCCAGTTTGAAACCAAAATTGTCTAAACTCAGAGCCGTGTCTAAACCATCTCCATGTACGTCAGGCCTATGGGCGGACGCGTTACCATCGTACTATTGCGGGGACACTAAGTACTGACTTAAATCCATACAGTTGTCTTACCGATGACGACGTCTAGCGGGCGTTTGTGGCAGACAAGCTGGTGATCCAAGAGCTGCCTGAGGACTGTGAACCGCCGCTACAGCGGCACTTGTAAGGGGCAAGCAACCCGGCTCGACCTTCAGCTTTTTGAACGCACCCCCACCTAGAACAGGATGAACAAAAAAAAAAGTGGAGGTCGCTTAGTTAGGATGGAATTGACTATCTCCAATCACCGTACGACATTTGTACGCTGGAATACGACTTATGTATTTCAGGGCAGTTTTTGGGTAGCGCAACCAATATGAACAAAGGAAATCATCATATCTTTTCAAAGTGTTTCATCTAATAATTGAAATTATGGTGCGATCGTCTCCATGACAACATTTCTATGATTGGTCGACTGGCGATTTTATAAATACGATCTGCTAAACGTAATTTGTGATGCGGTGCGTACGTGGAAAGAAGCTATACGAATAAATATGGCTTTTACGGAAAATCGTTATACACCACAGTTAGCCTGTTGATAAACATGAGTAAATTATTAAACATGAGTAGAAAAACGGGTAGAAAATACTATTTTCTAGCACCGGTAACGACCCAGTTTGAACTGTTACAATGGTCGTACTAGAAAATATACTTAGCTCGAAAAAGATCTTGGGAGAGTGCCTTACTCGATGGGCTTACTATAAGATTTTTAGCTATTAATCGTTGTGCTAGTGAACACAGTATATAGCTTCAAAATATCGTTCTTCCTTTCTCCATTACATTTAACGGCTTTATCGTGAGTTTTCGTGTCCGCCACTCGAACGCTAGATACGCTAGTCTCTTAAACTCTCTTTTTCACGCAGTTTCCCGCCGCATGACCAATTGAGCCACCCAATGGCCCTGGCCGTGACCGAAACAACAATCAAGGTATTACTTTTCCAATAAACTTTAACAACAATTAATTTTTTTTTTGAGAGAAGAGATTTTGCCGATTTATAAACCTAATATTATACAGACCCTTTAACTCTATACAAGCCGTTCGGAAATAGTCGGATATTTCTGCAAGCGGTTAGTTTATGAAACGTTTTAATCTAATCATCAATTGTTAAATTTATACAAACGATTATAAAACCAAATAAGAGTGCTTCTTTTTTTTAGCTGGAGTTATTGAAAATACAGAGAGTTTAATAAGGAGAAGAACAGTTGATTAACTACTCCAGTGGTAAAATACATAGGATTTCCAATATATATCGTACAAATTATATGAAATCTGTTCACATCAAATCAAAACGAAGTAGTATGTGAGATACCTTTCAATAACACTTTGACACTATTGGTGAGCTTCATTCTAAACGCTAAAACCTTCACGGCTACAATCAACCGATTATTCTTTAATACTAATGGCAAAACAACCTCTCAGTTAGTTAGCTCTCTTTCAAGACGTTCAGGAACCGACAAACCATCGATGGCCATTGGCCTTCTGCCGACGTATTCCATTCGGTCTCATCATCACTGGCAGATATTCCGCTGTAGGCAAGTTAAAGCAACGACCTAGAAAATCAGGTCTGGTGTCGTTTCAATCTCAATCGAGCGGTCGTACGATACCGGTATTTCTCTTCACTGCTATCGATTGAAAAGGGCTGCCTTCGGTGTTTTTTCGAGCGTGCGAAAGAGGCGATTTGACATCTTCAGACGGCTGGGTTGATGTCCTGTGACGGGGCATTGACATCGCGAACGATGGAGGACTGAGGAAGATGGCTACCAGATCTCAGGTGGGTATGGCAAGAACTCGCAGTCCTTGGCCACTTACGGGTTATCGGATAGCAACAGTTGCTACTAGAAAAGGTAACACGAGGTAGCATATAATGCCACGGGAGCGTGACAAACATAGATTGTCGTCTCCACCTAACCAGTTAGTTAGCAGTACTAGTTCGTGAGTAGGGTCATCGAATTAGGTTAATTTGGTTTCTACAGGTACTGAAACTGTCTACACCTGTATATAGTTGCTTTTGACTGATTGCATTTTAGATTATAGAGCTTGTATGATACAACTTGAACCCCTTGATAAACTAACGGTTTCAATTGAAGTCTAATAATCCATCTAGAAATACTAGCATATATGTCTATACAACTGTCTCATGTTATGGAGAATAAACGATGCTCGGTAATCAACTCTTCTGTATTAATCGAGAACCTTCTGGTAATGAAGACAGTGTGCGTCAAAACCCAATGGACGGATTTTCTTTTGACTGATGTGATTATTCGGTAAAAGCAAATTGCAATTAAAGGCACTATTAGGATCGCTCTAGGCTCCCAGACAGACACGCCTACAATGAAAATATTGAGATAATCGTAAAAAAAATTTAAAAAAAAAACTAATTAAAGAAGTCAATGTTTAACACAGTTTTTTAATAGATGAAACTTCCGTTTTATTTGTTCATATAAAATATAAGTTTTACATGTAAAATATAGGGGCATGAGAGTGTATTCTCTCAACATGATTCCTATTTAAAAATGTTTGCTTCAATGTTCAGCTGACAAATTATCGTTTAAGGTAGTAGTCGCTAAGTTACCAAAGTTTAACTTTTACACTTAGCAGAACTACCGTAACTCCTGAGAATAAGATAACAAAAGTTAAATAAGTCACGATGAAAAAAATCAGTATAACTATTGTTCACCTTTGGAAGCGTAACTGGTAAGTTGATTTACAAACTTATCAAGCTCGATTACGAGTGTCTAATGCACAAATTAGTATGAGCACGGTTCTCCTTGATAATTCTATATAATGTTTTAACTGCAATAAAAGTAAAAAGTCAAAAGCATACAGAAACGATACAAACTTAGTAAACGAACCTCATTATATCATTCCGTCATAACCTAGGTAGGGTATTATTGACGTAAACAGCTGGGGTTGGTTCCATTTAGGCTAAGAAGCAGAGCCCCCAGTATACAGGGCTCTAGCAGTAATTGTGCTTGTGCACAGTAACACAAGCAAAACGACAAACGGGAAGAGTGAAAGAACCTTTAGACAAAATAGAGACACATGTGACAGCAGCTTCGCCTAAGACCGATCTAAAAACAGAGGAAAACTATGGACGTTAGATGGTGATAGATTAGTCGAGCGTGTCGTTTTTGACTCTCGTTTTCGCCATCTTCTCGCTGTGCCTTTCATATCATCAACCACTGCCGACTTGACGGAACATTTCTGCCACAGGCAGTTTGGGCCTGTCAACTCTGCCTGCAGGCCAAGCAAGTTGACCTAATCTCACACCCTGGCTGACAACTGTGACAACACATCTAGCAGACGAAATTTTCGCGCAGGAGAAACTACTAGAGATAAAAACAAAGGCCAGAAAGATGAAAAGGGACCCTTCAATAGAAATAGCTAGTGATGTTTGCATACAGTTGTCACTGTCGTTTCTACCTGGCCGAGTGCGAGCAGAAGCTAAGGGTCCCTTATTCAAGCGATTTGCTCAATCCCTTGGGGCCGAGCTTTCAACGCGCGTGCCGTTCAGGGTCTTGGGTTCGGCACGTTACGGTTACTCAGTCGGTGGTAAAACAAGAAACGTGTCCGGTAGATTGGTAGAAACAGCAGTAGTTCTGTTGGTCGGTAGCCGATTCAGCTTCGGGTTTGTGATAGGTGAGAAATTAGGAAGTTGGCAGTTTATAGACGCGAGAATTAAGCTGGAAATTGCGTCCCGAAACGATACAACCCACACTGAAGCATAGTAGGAAAGACTGTGAAGAAAGAAAAGTGTTAATCGCGATAATGCTTTTCGTGTGGTTTCGAGGCAAAAACGGTGAGACGGCATAACCGGAACAACTCGTCCAGAACGACTATTTGCTTTTCTTTGTTGTTTGAAAGATTCAAGCAAGTCGGTATTTAGGTAATTACATTGTACTAACCAGGAATCGGCTGAACCCACATTTCTAAGCACGTATCTATGACGTTCACAAAAAAAAAAAACCTGTTGTAAGCTGTGCCACATTGCTGTTTGTTTGTTTGTTTTTCTTACGATTGAGAATACGGTCAATAGCTTCCCAAATACAGAGGCTGATGGCCCCTATGTCTCGATCGAGTCAGAGTCGATGGTTCCGTTCGTAATGATTTGTGCATGTTTGCAGTACATATAGGTGTTTTGATATTGGTAAGACTGCTATTGCAGTATCAGTTAATATTCAGGCTACATCCGGTGCTTAACCCAATTTTTTTACGCTAAGTGGTATGTTTTTTTCTTTCTTGTCACCTTCGTTCGGTTGTTGTTGTTGCTCAGTCATCGTTTATTGAACTATGATTTAATTACAACCATGTTATTAGCATTTGTTTCTTATATTCTTCTGTTATATGTGTTTGATATAATTGTAAGTCAGATTCGTTCTTTGCGCCACGTTTCTAAGATTGAACGGAATTACAAATATTTTACACAATTTAGACCTTTGCCAGTTGATCCAGGGTTTGAAGAAGAAGAAATTGCGCAATATTAGTTCTAACGAGGTCATCGAAATCCTGGCAGAAGCTTCTTTTCTAGACACAAATCTAATAATTGCGATATTGTACAGATCAATAATTATATATATATATATATATGTATATATATATATATATATAATGCCTAAGAGTGCACGATAACAGATCGAAACTTTTCGACGGTAAGAGAGCGACCCAAACGACCCAACATAGATCTAGGATTGTGTATTTTGTATCTATTGTTGGTTAATAAGCGTTCAATATTTGACCCTATGTTCGTTTTTTTTTTTTTTTTTTTTTTTTTTTTAGAATAATTTTAAAGCTAGTGTTTTTAAGTCTAATCTTTTTCTTACCTCTCAAATCGGTTACGGTTTGCTACCTCGTTCTGTCACGTTTTTATTTTAAATGTAGTGTGTATTCGATGAACTATTGAAATTGCCAAATATGAAAAAAATAATACATTCATTTCAAAGCTCGTACTCAATCTAACACGTTCTAATGTATGAATGGTTTAAAGAACAAAGAGGAAATTTGCCAATCCTACATTACACTTGGCTACCAGCAAACAAAAAATGGGATAGGATGGGAATGCTAGTCAACAACAGCAATTACTCAAGTCCAAACTAGAACTTAAAAGTAACAATGCCTCTGTGAAGATCATCACTACCCACACCCTCACATATTAATCGGCGTTTCTATATAGGGTTTAGTTTTTATTAAACAAATCCACCATAGTATGCAAACATTGCTTCGGCATGTTCGTATTTGTCGTTTGAGGCATTCGGCCTGATTTGTAAATCTCGTCAGTGATCACTGGAGCAAGGAACAGCAGAGCATCAGTTCCAAAGCAGAAGCTGAATGTACGAGGTCCAGAGTCTACTGAGTCGAAGCCTCACTGCGCCAGACGATTCCCTTAGCAATAAAGTCTGGCCTCCAAAATGTATCAGTGCTCGACTGCATTTGAAAAAGTCGCCATCTTTGTCCTTGTCCCGTCTTCCTGGATACCTTTTCAATTTCCTGCGTACACCAGCATTAAGTGCTTGTATTATCCCATCATCTCATGCATATGTTCCCTGTAATAGCCTACATACAGATACCTGCAGTATAATATTATGGCACGGCAATATCCGAAGCTCTGTCTCCGCGCGCCAGCGTGCTTTGCCATTCATTCAAACAGGTTCGGCCGCTATTGCGACGGTAACGCCGGTCTTAGCGCTCGTGTTACTAGTGTTACTCACCAGTGGCGCCACTCGTTTTGTAAGGCGAGTGCGGTTGTCCGGAGCTCTGCTGGAGCAGACCATCGGTGGGCGTGTGACTCGGCGAAGGCGAAGGTGGCGCCATATGCGGTGAGTTATAGAGAAAGGGACTCCCGGGTCCTGTTCCACCTCCGGCTCCTTTCAAGCTGCCGACCACTCCGCCCAGGGCGACGCCTCCGCTTCCTAGCGCTAGCGACGGCAGCGCTTTGTCGACGGGCGATGGGCTCGGCGAATGCTGAAAAAATCACGAACGAACAGCGACAACAAGATGTCAGTACGAACCAACGCGGTCGGTGACAGTAACATCGACGAAAGCAGTAATACGACAGGAAAGGGTTTGTCTTTTTTGATTTTATCAGTTGATTGTGTGAAGACATTGCTCCTCGAGAAGTTGGCTAGAAGGTGAACGAATGTTAAGCGGATTATCGGAAGAACAATTCGGACGAGAAGTTGAATAAACATGGCTGTGCCTGTATCAATTTTATTGAATAGTTCAATTTATAATGTAGTATAATTAATGTAATAGTATAATTTATAATAGCTTTATTAGCGGACTGAAAATAGGTGAAAGGAAGGAGGTGAGTATCATTGTTTAGTCGAGTATAAGGTGGATTTTTGTTCACTGAGCAAACAACACAGATGAACGTAATTGTTCGACGTTTACTTAGATAGCGTAGTAAGATGTTTGGCTTATTGGACAAGATGCTATACTCTAGAAGTCGTTGGGGATCAATTGCGCGATCATTGGAAAGTACATGAAGTTAATGTGACCCACAAAGAAAGTTCGTGTGTATATCTGTCGCTTTTTTCACTGTAACTTTTGCTCTTAGTAAGATCTGAGTTTCTTAACCGGAAGACCATAGACAGGATTTGATTTACGTGACGTAGTAGGGTGGTATTATTTACTTAGTGATTCAATTCGGAATATCTATCGTCTTTGCCCCCAGTCAAATGCGAGCTTCGTCCTATATACATCTATCCTTAGATTTGCCACAGGTTGAAAAACAGAGCAAATGACTTTTTTTCTCGACAGTTTTTATTCTACTAAGCGAAACTACGGGGATTTTCTAGATGGTCACCATATTACATATATATATATAGATGGACATATACACTTCTATACCATGCACCTTGTAACCGGGCTAAGACGGATGCTCATGCTTAATATTGTATAGATATATGTATATACAACCTAAGCGTTCCTCATATCAGAGGCGCTCACATCGTCGGCTTGAAAAAAAACCCAATTTTATGTGACCCAGTTGGGTATGTGCACTCAATATATTCGATAGTTCTTTCCACTGTGGTGTTTATCTTGAGAAAATTCAAAGCTCGGCCTGTGCTACAGGTTCGTTTGGTATAGGTGCATTTTTAGGAGTCTGCTGGTCATCTGAATATTAATTAAATGAATTACTATATTAATAGTTCCAAACAAAATTAATAAGCCCAGCCAGTTTCGCCACACTTTCCTAAAAAGTTCGATGCGTATTTGAAGCACTGTAATGAGGCTTAACTGGCAGAAACAATACTAAATTCATATTGAAATAAAGAATGTACACATAAAGGACGAGATCCTCTCATCTTATGAAAGATCCGCCTGGGCATATCTATATATA
>NW_019211457.1:8345683-8549073 GCF_002443255.2 Varroa destructor | reverse complement strand
ATATGCAATATCGCTAGACGCCCGACAGTGATAGTTCCTAAACGGAGATCCGTATTGTAATGTTGATCGAAAGTCCTCAAAGTTGGTTAACTATGGACTATGACTGTAAATGAAAATATAGCAACGGTATAAGATAGCAGGAATTGTTCCGAAATGAAAACTGCACCTCTCTGATGTTGTAGACATTCTACGTTATTCTACAGTTGCAGTTATCTCTCGCGCAACTGGGTTTCGCGCGTATTCCAATGGCATACTGCCTTTACCGACAGTTACCACATAGGGTTTCATTATCGACGTAACCTCATAGAGCCTGCATCCCTATAATGAGTTATCTGAAAGAGCACCAAGCGTTCGGTATATGGATCTATTTGCACTAGACGAATCGTCAATGATGACAATGATGCTAAATTTGAATTGGCCTGGCTAGCCGATTCGGGTTGATGTCTTTTTGCGTCATTTGTGCACTCGTGTACGATCACATGGGACCTTTGTACCCGTTTCTTGTAGAGCGGGAACATCAATTAGATAGGCAGAACGGGCAATGCGTATTTTACAGACTTAGCCCACTTTCGAAGCCTTGAAGACTGTTAACTGTCTATGTTGCTGTGCCTTACGCCCCCTGCAATGATAATCCCCACAACCGTGTAGGCAAGCACGAAAGACGTAGTAGAAATAATGGATGTTAATGGCTGAAATGTAATTGTTACCATAACAATAATTTACTGTGCATTGACCAGAAAGAGAAATTGCACCACAGAACCGGCCAGCGCATTGAAATGTCTATGACAATGCTCGTAGCTATTATCATAATGTAGCTATTCAGCGACGACATTGATGACGCCGTGACGCTATTCTGCTAAACGCCGTCGATGCGGATAAGGATCAGACGTTTTCGACGTTGTCTCGTAGAAATAATGTTCTCAGTTCTACACTCCGGTACAGCCGCTAAACACTGCCTCAGACGGCTGGATCCGAAAGACAGAAGGTTTGGCGAGCAAATTACTTACTCACTGCGCCGTCGTGGTGTTCTTGGTTGTTCGCAGGAAATTGTTGTGACGATGAAGGGGAGAGAATCCCGTCTAGGTGCGCATATCACAAAGCGTATAAAATGGACGACTTTTAGACTTAGTGAAGAAGCTCGCCGCCAGTTATCTTCCACGATCGGGCTATAACAAATAGCTTAATGTGGTGTTCTATTTTGAACCCCTAGCCACTATTGTGTTATCATCTGAATCTTATATTTGATCATCTCTCAATCTATCTTTCAACGGAAGTATTTTTCCTCAAGCTTAAATTCGTAGTGATTTTCATCCCTGTAAACAGATGATAAAGTATGCATAACTACTGTAACTTCAAACCAGTCTTACTGATCCAATGGCCGACAACGCCTGACCATCTTTGTCTGCACTCTAAACTCCGGTTTGATCAGCACTGCTGCCCTCTAGGAGACACGTTGGCGCTCGAATATATTCCCGATACCGCCGTCGCGTCCACGATGTTTCGGTCTAGTTTACAGCCGAAAATGTTTCTGCGAGTCATCTAAATACTGCCGTTGAAATTAGCGAATAGGGAAAATACTTGGCCATGTCATATAGGGACCATTGTATCAGCATTTAGTACAGCAGTTTCTATTGTGCGGAACGAAAGCAATTATTGAAGTTGTTTAGAACTAATGGGTCGTGGTCGACGCTACCAACTTCGAGACGACATTGGTAGCATGAGCGGATTCAAGTTGATGGCTCCGTAAGATACCGCACAATTTCAGCTCGCAGTCGCGCGGTGATCTAGACCCAGTTCCGACCAGTTTGTATCAGTCGGAATATAAAAGAAAGCGCTTACTTTGGGTAAGTCGTATGCATCTACGCAATCTCGTACCTCGCCACGTTTTTACAGCGCTACTTAAATACGTTTTAAATGATTAGCTAGCTAGCCTAAGTAGATAATTTCAATTGGACAAGATTAACTATCTACTTTTTTCTAATTTAAGTGCTCGATTTAAAAATGTTTGATGTCCTATGTCCGTACATTAAACATATGCTAATGTCATGGTTTTCGTCATTCTCAGTGACGGTATTTGATAGCGAAGACTAACTATAGTAACTGTCATTTCGGGCAACCAACAGGGATACTATATGAGATAGTCGAGATTGATATCTCTCGTCTTGTTCAGAAAATTATCTTGAGATAATTAGCTGTCTAACCTTATACTATAGAAAAATACATAAATTCAATTATGCGTTTTGCAGTATATATCCGTTAAGCGTAACAACCGCAATTGCAGGCGGCAGTGTTGATAAGTATCTGTATGTAACTAGCTATCAAGCATGTAAATGAATGTTCGCAAGGCTATTGATAGTTAGTTTGGTGCTCAGATACGCACTGAGAAATATTCTCGTTGATGCCTTTTATACGTGTAAACCGCACCTTGATCAGATGGTCAGACGTAGCAGCAATTTCAAGTCCCGCCGCCGCAATGAAGTAGCAGTGAAATGCCTCGAAATCATGGTTCATCATCGAATCGTGGTGGTAGGAAATCGCCCGTAAACGCACGGATCGTTTCGTACTGGAGAAAAAACCAGTCGTTTAGATAAATTTGGCCAAGCCAATAGCGCCACAAGTAAAGCTCGATGTATTTATCTAATTTCGATAGCTATATTTATAGTAGAACTTTATGTCCAGTGTCGCCGTTAGGCAGGTATTCCGTTAGACAGACGGCTGTGTCTCGGCACGAAACGAAGTCTTTCTATCTATGGTCGGGTTCGAACGTAGACCGCAACGTATTCCTGAGATTAGCCGGCAGGCAAACAATCTGAAGAATGAATTATAGCGGAATATCGCGAACGTTGATAAGCCAGTAGAGAAAAAAAAAGGTTGATATAAACGTAACACTGGCGTTATATAAAGACGATAACAGGCTATAGAAATATAGCAGTAGTAATAGAATAACAGAGAACAGAAGATCAACCCTAATGTTGTTTTGTTGTTCTGTTTCATTGCTAATCGAAAGGTGATGAAGGGAATAACTTATGTACTGTCATGTGGAAGCTGTTGGGCGTTTGGTCTCACCTCAGCTTTAGCGAATCGTAGCGTTTCTATTTACGAGACTTCAAATGAACTCCGAAACCTGTTCAGGTCTTGCGAGGAGACCTGTTGGCTTCAAACCCGAGAGGATTAACCTAAATTAGGCCAAGTAGAGCTTTGTATCGATTACACGTAACTTGCGAATGATGAGGTTCGAAAGACAACACTTCATTGAATAGAGTGGCGTAAAATGGAATTGTTGTTTGAGGTTTCGCACGCCGCTGTTAATATCTATCTATTCACCATAAACGAAATGTAATTCTGTTTCTATAGAACCTAAACGTTGATCATAGTTGCCACGGCTCATTTACTGAAAACTTTTCTTGTTTTTACGTTTGGTATTACTGTTTTGGCCAAACATTGCTCCAGGTAGCCGGATCCTATCAGAATGAAAAGAACCACGTGGGTTTCGAAATTGAATCATCTCAATGGGTAATTCTGAGTTTAGTGAGCAAGTACACTACAAGGTCGTGCTCGCGCTACTTCGTATGTCGCTACCGAATCGAACGGGCTGTTCCGTAGGAAAGCTTTGTCTGCCTTTCCTCTTGGCAGCTCTGATCCCCAATACGGATTCTTGTACCAACTGTTTGTCCTTCGACCACAGCATGGTTCAGCATATTAATCTATGGGTGCAAGCCTAAAAATAAGTGCCTTGAATTTAACGTCTCGTACGATCGTTAGCCGTCGCTTCGGACGCCTGATTTTCTTCAGCTAACCTCAATCCATAGGAGCTGTGGACTATCGACCAGAACGTATCCCTTTCTTCTTCGGCCGAAGAAGGATTTTACGCATTTGAATCGCATAGCTGAACCGACATCTATCAAAATGGTAGCTAGTAGCGATAGAGTAGAGCATTTGGGTCCTCTACGACACCATTAGTAGGTCGACTTTTTTTTACGAATATAATTTGTCCTGTTCTAGAGCGTAGATTTTCTCCCATCGTCTAATAATTTCAACAACACTATATATAAAACCCACTATGAATAAAAGATGTCCTTACTCCTATAATAACCTAGTTGTAATACTATGCCTAATATATTTCAATAACAGTTAACATTACGCGCTGATGTCGTCGTGATGGGTAAGTATGGGAAATCATATGGCGTTTAGATAATTTCGTACACATTAGCACTACCGATCACCGCAATTAGACTTGTATCCAGTGAAGCAAGCTGGATATCACTTATACTAATGGTAAATGGATCTGTATTTGTGTGAGGAAAATTGGATATTGAAAACAAATCTAGCTTGAAAAAATTGAGTGGGAACCCAGCTTAATAATAAAGATACAGCGAATCAAGCACGCATCTTGGACATGACTTTCAAGAGAGCACTGAATAAAGTCGGTGTGGGCAACCAGAACCTAGGTGCTTTCGGAGGAGGTCGTAATAACTGGACTTCGTAGAGTGTATTCTTGCAATTCTGATTAAAAGATGCTGCTCCATTAGGAAAACCATTGACTCACTTTTATATGTAGGAGCCGTAAGACCAAGTGGGTAAAATAAAGGTCTACCTTACCTACAAACGTTGTCACAACCTACTTGAAATATTAGCAGAAAACCTTGGTCTCGTTCTGCCAAAAGTAAATCGTACTCTATACACTCATTGCTTTCGGTATAAATCGTTCTAACAGGTTTGTCTTCTTGCTTGAACGAGCAGAGTCTGTTTCACAAGTATCGTCAGAATAAACGATTGAGCTTTGTGTTTAGATTCAAAATGTTTTTTTTTTTCTTTCTCATCATAGGAAACGACAGGGCGTAGGTTAATATACTTGCAAATAACATCGATTGTCTTTTTCCTTATCTAATCTTAGTCTAACAGACTTAACTACAGGTAAGTTGTGTGAGAAGCTGCAGAGAGGGAGCATACTTTATTTAGTACAATAGAACTTTTAGTTAATTGTATCTAGTGTATTCTTCAAAACTGCACCCGCCAAACTTATAGCAAATCTAAAGCCAGAGCTCGAGAATAATAAGGATTAAAGGAGTTATGTTGATTTACAGTAGGAAATTCCAGGATCATTAGGTTCATAATCTCTTTGGATAGGGTAGGTAATGCTCTAACTCGAGAAGGAAGAGCGATCATTTGAAATAGTCGCTTTGATGTGTTGTTAATCGTTAGTCGATCGTTCCTCAATTTCAATTTCTTAAGGAGTTTTCACCAAATACACTTGAAGAAAATAAGCCCTCATAAAGGTTTGAAAAAAAATTCCTTTCTAAAAAGCTCTGACGTTGACAGTGTCGGTTTTGTAGTAGTAGGGCTATTTTTGCCTCATTTGTCTACGAAACACAGGGACGTTTTTCGTCGTAATCAAAAAAAATGTCAGTGAACTTTTCTTAGGTTCGATTCTTTTATTATCAGCTGCTGTATAATTTTTAAGCGGCCCTTAATAGTGGTTCATCCATAAAATTTCAGACTCTAATCCGATAGTTGTTACTTCAAAACCAATAATTGAACATACTTAGAGTTACTATGTGACAAAACCTTGGCGTTTCATTTATCAGAATTAGTAACTTACACGTGTCGATGGTGATTTTTTCCTAACTTTTCTAGGTCGACTTGAGGGCGAATATTTTATTTACTTATTTTTATAATATCGAAATTTACTTAACGAGTGGAAACGGCCGCTATTATGGAAAAAATATATTTCTAACTCTGTATCCTTAGTTCAAAATAAGCAGATGATCCGTAACCAATAAAACCGAAAAAAATACTTCTTATAGACATCCCCTGCCTTAATTCCGTATATTTTGACAAGGTACGATTATACAGTCAGCGGTAGGGCTAAATTAGCTGTTAATGATTTTATGCACTGGCTAAGTCAGTCTGGAAATTGGAAGAATAGTACTTATTTTCGGAGAAAAACCTGTGATGCTTTGGAATTACCTACAGCCGAGCTACCTAGGTCAAAGCTCATCTTTCTTCTCATTCGACTCTTCTGAATTTCTAAGATTTTTCTAGCCATTATGAAGACAGATGATAGATGGTTTAAATACGGACATGTTTATTTTTTGTTCGAGAAGTGGGAGTAAGTGTAAGTGAGAGACCTTTGTTGAAAGCCACGTTTTACTTATACCAAATCGGCTGAGATTCAAAATATCTATTATGTGATTTCCAAATACGTGTTCATTAATAGTGCGATAAAATCAAGTAACCACCTCTGATATATCAATCGGAGTGATTTGCTATTTGAAGTGCTTGTGTCTTTAGTGTAGTCTTCCAAAAACAAGATAACTGTCGTGGTTATCCATGACTCTGCTTGAAAAAATATATAACGAAATAGATCTAGACATTGCCTTGCACCTACAATGTCGCCCATATAACCAGTTCCCACATCGTATCACCGTTTGCTGTCTACTACAGCGGCTCACAAGTGCCTCAAAGTTTCAAAGCTCACAACTTACTCAAAAATAACCCCAAAATAGTTTTCCCAAACCTCCTGGCCAACTATGGATAACTGAATTTATCGATAGCGCTTTTCTAGAAGTTAGATAGAAGACTTTCCTACAATTTGCTGTTAAATTCCAATGCATATTCGCTGCGTCTTTTCGTAAGCCCATTTAGTCAGAGTGTACATAAAAAAATCACTTACTCAGCTCGATAAAAAAATCCGTCTTCGCGATGGAGTAATGAGTGTTTGATAAATTTAAGGCTTCATCAGATGAGGTCTAAGTTCGAAACCCGATACAAACACACCATTAAGTTCGTATCAAATTTGTACTTCGGATTTGAGGAGCGGTACTGCCATTAAGCATTTCTTCGGTCGAGCGATTGGTTCTTCCTAGCGCAAAACAATGGCTTACAATTATCAAAGAGATATGTCTGAAATGTTTTCTACCCACCTAATGGTTTCCTGTTAAACTGAAGATTGGAAGAACTAAACGCACGACGGTGGGCTTTGTGTACCAGCCGCTAGATACCGTTTAAGACTAGATCGATCCAAATTTTGTAGGTTAAGCCGGGTCAAGACAAAATGCTCCAGACAAAAGAAAAAATGCTGTGTGCCGGGCTCCTCTCTTTGATACAAAACTTAATTGCTTATTTTTAAAGACCTCAAAAGTTTTTGCATATACGGTGACGTTAGCTAAGTCGAATTGTATAAGATGCTAAAGTATGGAATTTATCAGTGTTCAATATGTGTTTATAGATGACGAAGCAAAATCACAACACTAGCATTGATGTCCTTATAAAATCAACGTCCTGTCCTATGTTCCATTCTCCTGTCTCCTTAGGCAGTAAGCAAAAGGATAAATGCAGTTCGACTATAATTCTTAGAAGTAGCAGCGACATCCGCTATCGAACCTGCGTCACGCCTGCAATTTTGTCGGGTGTAAGCTCGTCACCGTTTTCTACATCAGCCAAGCGGATTTCAACTAACTCCATTTAAATCCTTCCTCCATATAAGCGAATTCCCTGTTGATCTTTTGGGCTCACCACTATATTCCAAAAAGCATTGACAAAACACCACCACATGTCCTTTCCCCTTAAAACCCCGTGAACACCCGCGCTTTGATGGCTCCACCACAGGACATGTTCTTATGGATACCATAATATATATGTAATTACCTGTTCAGCGCTGAGCCTTCCATTGGCCTGGGAGACAGCTGATGCTAACGAATTTCCCCCACAAATGCTACACCAGCTCCGTCCACAATCACACCCACTAACGCCTCCGTGACGTTCAACCATGGCGCCCAGGGGACTGGATCCACCGCCTCCGTTAGCACCCCCGCTGCCACCTATGTGGCTCGAAGCGTTTCCGGTGATTCCGGGAGGTGTTGGACTACCACCCGTACTGCCGCTGTGAACACCACCGCCTCCTGGAAGGGCGCTGTAATGTCCTAACGTGCCTAGCCCGCCCCCGAACTGGCGGAGGATCTCGTCCCGAAGTAACAGCCTGGCGTCGTATGGGGCCTTGACAGCCCGCGAGTCCTTAGAAATCCTACAGAGAACGCCACAGTTCCGAACGGCCCCGAAGTCCGGCAAGCCAACTCGATGAAAACAGGCGATTTCTTCGAGCCAAATCGACTAGTTGCTGAGGCTGGTGAGGATCGATTGAAGTCCGTAGTTGAAAAAATTATATTTACGGAAGGTTGCCTGGTTGCACAGTACACGAATATTTGTTGGGCTTAATGGGTCCTTTAAGCTAAATCAGAACGGACTGCACCAGTTGACCAAATTGATTAGCCAAAAAATTATCTGATTGATTCGATCGGCACGTTTCTCCCAAGCAATTTTCATAGGGTAGTGTTACGGGAAAGTTTACTCATTGCTCATATCAAAGGCTAGATAACGTTCTAGCGCGATTGTCTGTCTGTTACTCCTTGATGGTCGATTGCCGCTTTTGAAAGGATTATTAAATAGCACTTCTCTGTCAAATACTCATATATCATTTAAGTTAAAGAAGGAGACGGTGACGATTACTTGGACACGTTTGGAAAAACATTAGTGGTTAAACTATTCTTCTATTTTGCTCGATTTTTCCATAAATCGACTTGAGACTGGTTGGCAAACTTGAAAGCTATCAAGATCTCGTTTCAGATTAACACTTCGTAATGCATATACAGTTCGTTACGTACCATTAACACTTAATCACTCACGGCCATACGGTTGATCATCTACACAACACAAATTCCCAGTGGATGGACAGCTTGCTAACACTTTTACTTCAACCACCACGTCAAATATTGTTACCTTTAGGGTATTTGATATTGCGCGACGCTGTTTCAACGTAACTGGGGTCAAATTTTGAATTAAGGTGGAACTTGTTTCTCTGGGGTAGGTGCCAAGCATTCGACTATGTAGGTCGAACGACGGGTAAGGAGGAAGAAAAAGAACAAGCGGGTGTAAACACCGATATCAACGGCGAAATCGCTCGCCTATCACAGACGTGTAGCTGCTGTTAACGAGGAAGATTCTGCACCTGAACCATCAAATCTTCTTTCGATCAGCGACAATATCGCCATCCACTAGGAGCAATGAACTAATCAATCAATTACCACCTCCAGGATCATCGCTCCATTTAGCTCTGTTGAACCGTTTCACGTAATGCGACCTCATACACAACTGTTAGGTTCTCGGACTTCGCTGACAGCTTCAGCAATATTGAACCTAATGTATTCTGACGAGTGACGATCGCTGACGCCTGATGTGTTTCGACTCGGATCAACAGTTACCAGTCAATCAGCCACCCCCTTCTCACAAAGAAACTTTGAACACAAAATCAGATCGAACAGATCAAAAGCCGTAAAGTGCAAGCTTCTTTTTCTCGTGACAGTGGCGGCGGCGCCGGCAGCGGCTTGTGACGAGAAACAAATTGAATTTTGCCTCTGCTTGAATCATCCGTTTCGGCGCGAGAGAATGAGGTTCGCCCTCAGGAAGCAGGAGGCCCTGACGTTGGGGTTGTCGAAGTCGCTGTCATCAACGTCGTAGCCGACGTCGAGGTAATGGTTCCAGACGGTAGCAAGCGATACGTTACGGTGCGGTATGGTACAAGACTAACGCGTGGTAGTAGCGTTGGCCCAATGGGGCAACCGGCCCCGGGGCCAATCTGGGCCTCAGCTTTGGCTCGGAGTGCAGTAGCACTTAGCGCGCTGGGTACAGCTCGTTCCCACAATCGTAGAGGAGCAAGGAATGCTTGGCTGAGACGCAGAGAGTCTTGGCCGAACCGGCTAGTTCAGCATCACGAGCCTGCAAGCAGCTGCCTCTTTAGGTTGCGTTGCGCCTAGCCTCCTCCTAGCCTAGGCTAAAGCCGGCCGCTTGGTAGCTGGCTTAGACTGTAGCCTTGGCTAACGCCTAGATAGAGCCTAGATACGCACCGGGTTCGGAAGTTTGCCGCGTCACGAGGAACGCAGGATGTCAGCACCTCTTACCGTCACCCTCATCACAACTAACTCAATTACTCCTTAAACAGATTCTACTTTCCACACAAAAACCGGCCTCGATCAGGATGATCGCTCCGCCCCTGACGCATGCGCACTAGACTCGTCGAGTCTGCGCAGATCAGAATCGAGGGGAAAGGACGACGTCTCTATAGAGCATGCAGCAGTTCGTCCTACCCATCGGTTATGCCGGACAAAACGTTCACTCTTGGACCTTTAGCAGTGGTGCTTTGAAGCAATTGCAGAAATATACATTTTCTCTGTAGACGCCCTTGACGATACAAGAACGCAGCCCCGAGGGCAAGGAACGCGTGCTGGAGGGGTGGTTTTGCAATCACTAGCTTGGATGATGATTTCACTGCTGGATATATTCCCTGGTGATAAAAAAAAGCTCATAACAATTTCGAATGGTGATGCCTTTGATGAAGACTCTTTTGATCAAATAGTTGCTTGTTCGCACATTTCCTAAAAATGTATTCTGCTTTTTTTGAGTATAGTTTAAACCTAAAGTCACGCAAGCAGGCATCAGTTCTATCAAACTAGTACCAACGTTTGGGTAAGTTCATGGAGAACTGTTATCAAGCCACCTGTGCTAATTAGACTCAAATAGAGTATGCACCACTCTGTGTCCTCCAACCTACTGAGGTCCATACACTTTGTTACTTATCCTGTTTGTTAGCTGTAATGCTATAAGTTCCTACAACCTCAGGCACCTTGGTAATAAAACCATTTCGACATATTGCAACGAGGCTAGCCAACTCCAAAAGAAGGACTCCACGGGTAATAGCTGGCATCTAGGTTATAACTGAATCTACAACTTTAGAGTAGTAAATGACTCCATCTTAAGGTGCTTCGATACAACCACCGGATGTTTGGTCTTGTCAATTATAACCTTATTCAATATTAATTCCAGTCCGAGACGTTCTAGATTGCTTGCATGAAAACGGAAACTAGAGTCGAGCGATCAATCTATTTTTTTCCAAGATGACCGACAATTCACATTTCGTTCGATCCGTCTTTTGTACATCTATATATATATACCTATATAGAAATACCTTCGAAATTCCCTTATCAATTATCCACTCCATCAAACGAGCTATTCTTTTGCTTTTTATAAAAACTTATAACATTTATGGAACACCAGAGGCGTGCTGTGCGCTGCAAATATTCGAAATTGGCAAATTACTAGATATTGTAATGACAGGCATAAATTTTTAGACTGTTTTAATAAGTAATACTTTTTTAGCGGTAGTATTTTTTCGATCGTATGACGTACAAGCTTTTTGCTATGGAAGCGCGAAAAATGGAGTTCGTAGTACTTTTTCTTTGTATTAATCGAGAAACAAGGTGTCACAGACGATAGGTTCGGAACGTAATTTTACCTAATGGTTATGCTGGGCACCAGGCACACGTTTCTCGATTTTCAGTGAATGCGACAGTGTAATATTGACACGTTTTGCGACACTAATTAACAAGAGGCAATAGACAAAGAAAATATCAGTTGTTATTTCGGAAGTAACATTTGCTTTTTACTCTGTAACGCTCCGGAGGCGTCGGAATTCAGTGTTTGACCTTGCAGATAAGTAGGTGCTGCGCTTTTAGGTCTGCAGCCAATGCGTGTTATCAAAGGATATTGAAAATTTAGAGGTTCTTCATTGAATTTGACCGAATTAAGACTTTTTTTTCTCGTAACTTCGTGATTACGCCCACAAAGTCAAACCAAATCAGAATATATCCTAATCTTAAAGGATAACTCATCAATAGTTTTTTGACAATTTTGTTTTTATTATTAAATATTTTCGGGTATTAAGTTATTCTAAAAGTAAGAACAATTTCTGTTTTTCCTTTTCCTCCCCTACCGTTTTCCTATGCGCAAATATTACGTGTGTAAGAAATGTTTTTTCTTTACTCGACCTCATAGGACAGGAAAAACATGTTACAACGGTATAGAAAATACTTGATGTCGATCAACCAAACAGAAAGGTCACGGTGAACAATTTAATATTACAATCCGACATTTTTCGAAAAACAAGCAGTGATATTAAATAGTTACAGAAATTTTAGGTCACAAACTGTTTCTCTGATCATCAGAATCAGCCGAAGTGGCGCCTAATTGTCCTGTCTCTACCGATAGGTCTATTTGCTTTTTCAAAGGAACTTTGTTTGCAAAGACCTGCTAAAGATAAATGTTTATACTAACATAGCCTAACTTCCTGCCTATCAGAAAATCTTAATTTCGTTCTGATCAGATTAAAATAAAATTTCCGTAGTTATTTTATATATACTACTTGTTTCATATTGATCATATTTGGCTAAACGATAAATTACCCGGTTTCGACTACGTATATAAAGTAAAAAGATCAAAATATCAGGTATCTATGGTTCTTCCTGCAGAGTAGAACGTAAAGCTATTTAAAATCTGAAAGTTAAGCTAAAGAAGAAGATAATTATGTAATTGAGTTCGCCAATAGAATCCGTGGCAAATTTTAATGTAACACAGCTCGAATGCTTTATTCTTTCTGCTGTTTGTATCGGTTTTTTTTTTTGTATGATTTTTATATTACCTTCGTTAAGAAATTTTACTCGTAAATGCAATAATTAAGCTAAAAAATCGAACATTTGTGCAGTGCGACCTTTTAAATGTAAGATATCATATTTGATTGGCCAGTTATATTACTGGGTAAGATATCATTGGCCACGTTATAATTCAACTTTCACTCAACAACATAAAATGGCGTCGTAGCTCTGACATCTCATGGAATATTTATTTAACTCTGCCAGCGCAGACATGATTGTCGAATAACGGAGAAGCTACATTTGGATCGTTTTTTTTGGAAGTACATCGAATGTGCCGAAGTGGTATGAGCCATCCAAATAAAAAAATGTACGTTATTTCATCACGTGTAACACAAGCACGCCCTGTATAAATTTTATCGTACCTGTATCCAGTTTACGTTCTTTTTGTACCGCGTCGACTTATCGATTTCTCAACCGCGACCCCCCACCCGTTCACGTTTTGACTTGCATTTCGTTTACTGTCTTCTTTCTCCCGCGGTATCTCCAACTTTCAGTGTTCGTCTGAAGAATTGCGTTTCGCATGTTTGCAAATTTGGACCCACCATAGCCCGTCGTAGTTTGCGTCTACCCTTTAGAAACGTATTACTAGTGCTGTTCTTATTGCGAGTTTTTTAGGCACTTCTAGCCAACGGTCACTTAACACACTCACTGCTGTACAATCTCCGAGGCACGAAGCTCTGATCCCTTTCCGTGAGTCTCGAATGGGCGGAGCTAGCCAACACTTACTTGTAGCGAACGTAGTGCCGACTTGCCCATAAGGCCGGCCTTTTTGTGAGCATGTTCTAGCCACTCCATAGGGCACAACGCGTTCAGCTCTCCTATCAGCATAACGACCCAGAGAGGTTGGTGACAGCGTTGCCAGCTCTCTGCTCAGAGACCACCATCGTTTGGGTGGGGCGGAAACTTCACTAGGGGGCGAAAGGCGGCCGTAAAGAGGCTGCTGTCTTCGCCGCTGCTGACATCGTCAACCGTCGGCAACCCCCGAGCTCTCGCATCCGACTCGGTTCGTCTCGTGCATATATAAGTGGCTTCGGCGTTCACAGACGAGCAAACCCACAATGTGAAGCTGAAAGGACAACTACTACTCGGCAGAACAAGGCTGATAT
Source organism: Varroa destructor (assembly GCF_002443255.2). Classification (NCBI taxonomy): domain Eukaryota; kingdom Metazoa; phylum Arthropoda; class Arachnida; order Mesostigmata; family Varroidae; genus Varroa; species Varroa destructor. The sequence continues at coordinate 8,535,428 of NW_019211457.1, read as the reverse complement.
AGCCAAGTTTTGCGATAATACCACACGTTCGCTTTTGCCATAAGTAGTAAACATTACTGTATAAGCTTGTTATATGTTTCGCTTAGCTTGCTCTGAAGACTAGACAATCTGTTTGAGATGCTATTTGTGAAAGTGTACCTATAGTCAAATAAATATCTTTTTCATTCTTACGAATTGCGTAGTCTTTTTGCGTCGTCGGCCAAAAAACCTTAGCTGTCCAATTGTACAGTATAACCCGGATTAAACTGTTACCGAGCTTCTACGCAACGGTAAAATACATTTTGAAACATCCTCAAGATCAGGTTTTGTCCCTATGGCCTAACTCAATAAAAATCTAATAAATTACATTTGATTATAGGTTTTAGATACGTATCTAAAGTTTATATGTACTCGGGCCAATTTTATTCAATGGTATATACATTTATAAACCAGTACTACAACTTTACCATTGCAGGTAATACTATGAACCAGATTGTCCTGGAGGAATAACCTGTGTCCTGAAGGGGGGTAAGCCTAGTTAATCTAGCCATCTTAATTAGCGAGTCATAGCAACTATCAAACGTGCGTTCGATCGGCAACAAATACAGTGGGATTAGTGTTTTGATGTATAGCGTTTCGCTCGAGTGTCGCCATTACGGTAGACACTTTGACGAAATGCAGTCATAATAGGTTTGCATATTTGCTGGGGTTTATCTCACTAAACAGAATTAGTGTTTGTCCTATCAAACAATTGTGCCAGAACTAAGCTACAGCGAATTAATAACTAATCAGATATAGATCATTGGACTACAGTCTTCAAAATGGCGCATCTGATTCCCTCCAGGCGTACGTACTATTTGTTACTATGAGTAGTTTAGTGATTTTGAATGAAGCCCGAATTATCTAACCTAAATCGCATCTCGGTTGCATTATAGTGGCCTTATTGTTGTCCTAGTCTCCGATTTTTACTGCTTATCATAGAGAGTAATTCTGATTTCGCATAATGGCTTAGCGGATTGACAAACTGGTGTTCTGTTAGTCCAGTCACATGAGTGTGCTCGACTCATGAAGTTTACCTTCACTATGCCGAATTCCCTCAAGAAAGCGTTCCTTGATACATGTCGATCATGTTTTACGCTGCAACCGCTCCGTCCAACATGAACTAGATCGATATTGACAACGTCCGTCAAAGACATTGCGGATGAACAAGCGTTTTTGCTTTCGACAACTGGCTAGGACAATTAGGAAAGCAAACCCCATTGTAACGTCGCATTGGTATTCTCAGCTATTGGCTCCGTGGAGCGGAAATCAAGACCTGCCGCCCTCAATATGTCCTTTACCAGCTTGAGAGGCGGATACGAAATAATCATCACCAGGTGAACACCAAGAAAATTACAAACTAACACAGTTACTGTTATTGTAGATAAGATAATTATCTATAGCAGTAGATTCCATATTGACCGAGAACGTTATTACCGACCGAGACGAATAGCTCCTTCGATGCAAGGCGCCATCAAGGCCTTCGCTATTCACACCGAAGTTGCGGGCTATTTGATTCCTTCACATATGTAGACTTTCATTGAGTATCCGTTTCATTCAATAACGGGTAGATGGCAACATTAGCAGAAACAGACGTTTTGTTCTAGCTCCCTTAGCCTTTTTCCGAGACAAACACATGCCATGTCTGGCTATCAGACGTTGTTTAACATGTTTATCATGCAACTCGACGTGCTATAAAGGTTTGCAAGGAAAAACGTCTGCTTCACAGCATAATCACTGAAATCTACTTCCACCTTATTTCTATACAAATACACTGCACCGATCGTACCCGGCTTCTATTGTCTGTCGCTAACGGCTGACCAAGTGCAGGCTTCCCCTGTGGTCATGGCTTACCTTGTTTGTTTGATTTGTCGTAATCACTGGAGTGATTCGAATTCTCTAGCCGTAAACAACAGGCCATTCAGCATTGGGACGTATTTCGTGCGTTTCGGGAACGGGCCTCGAACCGCCGTGTACATTAGATCTATATGAAAATATGTGCAAAAAAAGCACCAATTAAAGTTATTTTGATGAACTTTTATAAAATGATATATAACAAACTGAGTAAGAATTTTTGAGATAATATATGATTTGATCTCAGCTTGTGGTTATTATCGCCAGCCTGCTTCGAATGTAAGGCCATCTAGCCAAAGCTCTACAATCAAATAGTTAAACCACCCATCAATGATTCCCCTGAGCAACAAACACGGAACCAACAACAAACTAACATCATTGAAACATTCTCTATTACGCGGCAAAATTTCCTTTTATGATGAATGTATAATGAAGTCAATAGAGAACAAATAACTTAGCAATATTCTACTAGACAGAAAAATATAAATGGGAATTCGTAGACACACACTAAGTAAATTCATTTATAAAACGCTGGTATGGGTTGGATTTAGCGTAACCTAAGTGAGCTACTAACTTACTGTTTTCAGGCGGTGATGCGGTGTTAAACTTACGAACACAAATCTGGGGTTAGGTTAGGTTAGGTTTCGGCGTGGAACGAAGACGGACACGCGATTTGTTTCGTGCTAAGAAAGGATGGTGATGGCAAGCCGTTTAAAATCATGTTTAAGTAGCAAAACTAGGACAATTTTCACAAGTTAATTAGGTCTTTAACAACTTGTTAGCCAACAGATGTAAATGGATCTGTGTGCGTTTTCTGCTAGTGTTGAAAAGTGTAAGTATTTTCGTCTAGACATTCAGCTTGAAAGCGAATCTTGCTCTTTTATCGGATGAAAACTATTTCATTTTACTTATACTAGCCTGGGTACGTCGAGTCACAGCTGTGTCGGATGTAATTTAGTACAACACCTCGGTAGTCGTTCCCTATTAAGCTTCGGTTCACATTTAACTTATATGTCTGCACAGTCAAATTGGGGTAACAGAATTACCGAACCGATGCAATAATCGAATCGCCACAAGAAATAATTGCAATAGTACGACAGGTATATTTGTAGCGGGAGAAATTTTTCGAACCCAAGTTTCAACGTGAACTAAGCTAACTTGAGCTAAGTTTCATATTAAGTTGCTATAATATAGTGCGATAGAAGTAATCAATATTGTTTGAGCCTGACCGTTAATAATTGGTGAAAATACGCCGACGCTAAACCAGGCAGTTGGTTTAGATAATAATAATAACAATAATATATCCGCACTCTTTTAGGTAGAATCTTTGAAGAGTGCGGCAAACGCCAACGATTTATATCTAGTAAATGCCACCGCTCTACTATTTCCGTCGCCTATACCCTAGCCACATATTTATATTTTCGACTATTGGGGGTCTACTAATCGTACAAAACCACCATCATCAAATAAGCCCTCGGGTACATCTTCGAATAAGCCACCCCCCACAGAGATATCTTTGTCTAACATTTCGGGAAATGTCACTGAACTCCAGAAGGTTATAAATACGCCTTCAAGCCCTTAGAATTAGCCAACCATAACAGAGAACGAGCTCAGGTTCTAGACGCCGTGGCCAACATTCCGGACGCCAAAATATGAAAAATACGACCTGAAGAAGCAGAGCCTGCTTCCGTATTACTATCGATAGTAGTTTCAGTTTTACGCTGACGGAATTCGTCCCTCCCATTGGTACACGGCGCCTCGAAAGAGCAGAGGTTAGGACTCATTCTCGGGGAACCCTTGTGTTCCGAAAAAAAATCACTGCTAAAAGCAACTGTAGCAGAGTTGTCTTCGCCAGCTCTGCAACAGTCACAGCCAGACAATATACCCGCTAGCAATCACAAATTAGTACCAGAAGTTCATTGATAACTATTCTTACATCACAGTAGCGACGCACTGCAACAGCCGCCACCCTTTGCGACATAAGTCCTCATCACATGTCCTGTGTACCAGCTGACTCAAAGGCAAAACGTTAAGCTATTATCGGGCGCTTCGACGCGACCCGCCCTTTGCAATATACGGTCGCCTCTCCATCCGCCTAAACCCATTTCCTTAACTTGATCGACCACATATATGGAGGCGATGCAATGTTTCAACCACATTGCCAGCTGATCTTAGGACATCCGTCAACGGAGTCCATGCACAGAGGACAACACAACAAAGGATGGCACCTATTCTGCGAGTATCTGAAATACCTGTTTCATTTATAGAACTACGTTCGGCAACCTGCATTCAGTAATCATCTCAATTTAGGAGCAACGTCTGTTCTGACCGTGTTCGATGTTAATGGCCACATAGGTAATAACCACGATTCAAAACGCTCTTTATAATCAGCTTCCTTAACAGGCTATATACAGGAACAAGATTCTAACCAGGTGGTAGGCAGATGGTAAAAGCGTTAGGCGTATTTCACGAGGTGAAGATCATTTCTTAGTCGTTGTAATGAGTGCGATCAGCAAATTCAAGCAGTCTGCAGGTAGGCTGAAACGTATATACAACAAATAGGGAACACATCAATGGCTTACTAGTACGTTCGCAGCAGTTTTCGACTAAATAGCTTTTCTGTTTATAGTTCTGTTGGAAAAACGCAGATTGCTATAGCAGGACCCACCCCAGCTAATCGTTTAGTGAGGTACCCAGCTATAGTGCAAAAGAAACAAACTAAGAAACCAGAAACAAATAACTTATTGTCGTAGTATTCTAACGAATACGAATGAAATTTTCGTGTGAATTGCCCCTCTATGTGGTGTTGAGGGCTAGTATTGGAAAACGATAAATTGAACGCGATACCCTTCCTCTTATCAACGTGTCGCATTGATGGTCGCACTTAAGCACTTATCTGCAACGAACATACCTTTAATTATTTTTACAATCGACAAATAACTAAATGGCAGCCTTTTATCTTACCTGTTAATTTTTTACCGATTCTATTTTCTTCATATATAACAATCTACGGGTCGCTATAGCACCCTTCCATTAGTTTCGCAAGTACTTACGAATCAAATAGGGTCCACACAAACTTCATAAAATAAGAGACGTCATATCTTGACTAGTATTTTAGAGAGATTTTAGATATTTAGACATTTTAGGGAATCGGTGTACTTCTAACTCAAATAATTTTCGGAGCGTTACTAAAACTTTGGCATTTTCTGGGTACATTGATAGTTTATCAGACGCTGTATAAATGATAAAATAAGTGACCAGCCTACTGCGATTTATTAGCTAATAGATATAGATATGAACCGTATTAAATTAAAAATAATTATATTATTAATACTCTGATCCTTCATATATATATATATATATACGAAGGGTACAGACATATTTTGGTGGGCTGTTTGTTGTAACATCTCCTTATTACTCCTAGTACCACGCGAAAGCTATATCTTTCTATTCTAAAAATTAATTTTTGACATCTACGCCTGTTTTCACGCGACTTCCAAGGAAGGAGACCAGCCGGAAGATACTCAACATAGCTTACGAGAAGAGCCTTATATAACTTATTATTAGAAAATTATTATTATTGAAAAAAATTATACAAAAATAGCCTAAAAGCTATTTTTTATATTTTTTAACTTTCTTGTAAGTTTTCAGCCCTTACATTTTTAGGAGGCGTTGGCTCGCTGTTACCGCAAATTTAATTCCCTCTAGACTCTTTGTCTGTAATATACATAAGCGATAATTAAGCACATCCACACTTACCTACATCGCTCGATGCACAGTTACTATTATAAAGTTTATTGCGGATAGAAAATTTTTGAGTTGAAGTTGTGTCGCAATATATGGTAGTTATTCTAAATGTACCTGATTGCGGGGAACGGCACTTCTAACGCATGTGAACAAACAGTGTTTAAATACCTATTTTTTTATTTAGACAGAATTTTTAAAACAAAATATGGGAAGAAAATCTAATTTCGGTGTGGTGTATATGAGGTAATATGTGCAAGTGCTTATGGAGAGTGAGCAGACACCAAAAACTAGAAATACGAAAAGTATTATTGCATATATATATATGGGCCCCACAGTAAACTTATGATAGCCTGGAAAGTATACGAGGTCTCCATAATCAAGGGTTCTTGCAGAATATATCTATTACATAATAATAATATTTGAACATCATCATTGCGGTAGCATGAATCTTCGTAGTTTTTCTCAATGTTTCTGATTCTGATCGCCTTCGAAGTCCACCCTATAACACTTATGCTCGCCGCCTCATTTTTACCATCTCAGTGACCATACTCAACATAACCAATAGATCCTTAACCCTTTTTGACCAGACTCACACTCTTTCTATAGTTAATTTATCTACATCCCTAATAGATCTGCCACCGAAGACAAATAACCTGACCTAGCTTGTATACACGTCTGAGCACCATCTCGTTGTCCCGCTTTCTGAAGCACTCCACTGCTCAAATGGGGGTTAGAGAATGCGCACCCCGCTACGAGCTCGCTCTGAACAAGGAGCTGACGCTGGGCTCAGTGAATACACAGTCACTCTCTCAGGGTTTTGGCTTGCTCCAATTCCCCAACTCTCCAGAGTACTCTGAGTATCGCTGCCAGATCGAGCTTACTTTAAACGAACCTGCTAGCTTTTCCGTTGCGCTGTAGTTGAACACAATGTATCCACGAGTAATGCCCACTTTTGCCTTAGCTCCTCCTGTTGGCACTCACCCCCGAGGTTCAGAATGGCGGGGGGGGGGGGGGAGGAACTCGAGACGAAGATTCTCACAGGAGGCAGCCATCTGAGGCGCCACTTGACATGGACTTCGCGAGCGAATAGGATAGATTTGCAAGGCGATTTTATCGTGCTGTAGACATGTACGCATGGATCGTTGCGCTTTCCACTTCACGAGCATCGAAATGAGTAGAGGCCTGCATTTAAAAGAGGAATATGGAAACAGTACAGATAATACTGTGATCCATAGGCTTCCAAATTTTTGAGGGAGTAACTGAGGTGGCTGCGGGTAATATAAGCCAATTTTACCTGCGTTGTTTTTTATCGTCTTGTACGAAATTTCATCGTTCTCGTGTCATTGTTTTGCCACCAGACTGTTCCCTGCTATGCCAGCAAAGGGTATTCTAGGCAATATAGTCAACGTGTGCTATGCATATACATTTTTTACATGATTGTTTTACCTATTTACGGCAGGTCCGAATACCATTCTTGTCCTGACGCTGTCGACGTGTGTTACGAAAAGATACATTTCTCATAGTTTTCGCCCTCCCAGAGACAAAGTTCATATCAGCTGTATCAATCATACAAATATCTTCAATAGCACATATCCACAGACGTGCAATTATTTCACCCTATCTACGATACCGGTGTAGTAGGGCTATCTTTCGCGTATTCGGTATGGCTTTACCGCCCCCTCATGCATGCAACGTGGCATCGCCATATCTTCAATGTTGTCGTAACGAAACAAGCATCGGAGCGGGTTGACGGCTAGAATTTTTAACGGGACACAAATGCACTTGAATTACGCAGGTACAGAGGCGAGCACAAGATACTTCGTCGTGTTCGTTGTCACTCTTGCGCAGGTTGGCCAACTCCCCTGAATGTGAGGGGAACGGGGTCCTTCCTCTAATATGGTTACACTTTGTCTAGACCTCTAAGAGTGTTGTGACGTGGATCTCCGTCGAAAAACAACTGCGCGGCTATTGTCGGCCGCGAGCTGACAGAATTACACTCTCTAATGTGACACCATATGTCGCACCCTTGCCGTCCCCTGCCTATGAGGTGCTTAGCGCGTGACAACAGTATCGAATGTCACGCTGAGCGCTTCTAGCACGCTGAGTGAACGTCGAGGTTAAAGCTGCTACAGAGCTGGGGCTCGCGACTCATCTGATATACAAAGTAAAGTGAATATGTAATGGTGTGCGTGTGATTATCGCGGGTTTTCACTAGGTACTCACCCCGATACTCATAGTAGTATCAAGATTAGCGATGATGTATGCACAATGTATTCGATAAATATTATACTTCTTAGACAAGTGCCGTATGAGGGCAGCAAGTGAAGCTGTGATACCGGTAAGTTCATTGGGATTGTGTAGATATTGACCGAGCTTCGCGTACTTTTCTTATTAATATTTTTTATAGTTTAAACACTTTAAATGGTACACTTTAGGACACTAAATACGCTGCAACTTAATTAGTGACTGATTTCCTAAAAATTGGCTTCGTTCATTTAAGATAAACCGATACTCGTACGAACTATTCAACTAGACGAAAGGGCACAAATCGGCTTATTACAGGGACAAGTTTACACCGACAGAGAACATAGTCGATGTTCTTGTCAAATATGAACCATATTCAATTTTATGAAAAGCCCGTTTAATACACTTAGAGGCTTAGGTCGTTGACCTAAAGCTAGTTGGTGGTATTAATCAACCTTGAGGATAATTATGTCCGTCAGGTGCATAAGGCTAGGCTTAATAGAAATAAACAGTAATTTGAACTTACCTAGAGTATAGTGAGTAATACCCAAGATAGGTTGACCAGCGGCTATATAAGTCGTCCTTCGAGCGCAAGTTTCCTATAAAACAAATTTAGAATATCGGTTTTTGAACTGGCTCATAGCTTTTTCAAAGGAAATTTTATATCGCCCAAAATTAACGATGCCCTCTGCATTGAATCGATAATACTGCTCATTTTACGGGAAGCACATCGTATCACACCGCATTGGTGACACTTAAAATTTCGTAGTACCTAATTAACCTCGTTGACTCTATACGCGGCCATTTCGGAGATGGAAAAGCAACAAAACTCAAATCTCTCTACGCCTCCTTTTTACAGTCGGTGTTCCTAGGTAATCCAGTACTCGTTGTGCTTGTCCTTGTCGCTTTGCCTAAAACCTGACCTTGTAAGGAAAAACTTGTCACCAGGTGCCAATGGATCCGATTTCATAGCATTGCCATTGATGTATTTTACTTACAGCAGCCTTGCTGCTTAAGACCTAATGCTTTTGCACCTTCGAACGGACCGGCGTCCCTCTTTATAGAAGGAACTGGACTAGGTCGCGGAACACGTCGAGGTGTCTGTTGCAGCAAAGTATACCTCTCAAATACTCTATGCTTCGAAGCACGTCAGAAATAACCACTTAGGCATTGAGCATAGAGGGCATGAGCTTTCATGTAGTATGAACCCGTCCGAATCGAGTGGGAGAAACCTGACCCAAGTAGAAACGAACTAGCGACAGGTTCTCGGCAACAGGGCTCCCCTCTAGCCCACCACGGGTATTGTACCGTTCACCATGTAGTTATATCGAAATGGGTGAACATGCACAAGCGTTGAATAGACTCATTATCAAGTTCAACTACATTGTTCGTCAGGTAACCCTGCTATTTTTGCTACTTATATAACAAAAAAACTCGCTGTCCTTTTATTGCAATTAAATTTTTTTTGCTTTGCCCCCTGCTGTAAAGGGACTTTGAAGTAAGGCAATAGCACTACGAGAGTTATTGGAACTTTTTCGTTTGTTTCACAGTTACTATTGTCGGAAAGCTAATTGATGTTGTTGTTCTTAGCGTTGCTATTGTGCTGTCGATACGGTACAAACACCGAGTCTTTTTGGGGAAATCATCGTTGCTCGCTTCGTTATTTATATGCAAGTAGCCTTAATCTCAGTCAATAAAGTCATTGAAATGTATGCGGTGAGAGCCACCGCCGACAATTTCTTCTGCCCTCTTACCTGCTTATTGTTCTGCACGGAGTAGGTTTTCTTTATGATCAAAGTAGGGTAGATTAGGCTCGACTTTCCTATGGAGTGGAAAATCATGACTCTTGAAAGACGCCCCTCTTCTATATACCGACATGGTAATTATCCCGTTTCTCCGATGCACTTGTCATTAGCAGCTACATGGCTACTGACGCCCCATTTTTGCCTGAATTATTCGATCAGCATTAACTTGTGGTCGGATGCAGTTCCAGGCATATCTGTAGGACTTTTCGCATAGCACTGTAGCTCCCTCGATCCTGTAGTAATCCTTCAGACGAAGTCGAATCTACCGCAATCGTTTTTGCTATTACTAGTCATCAAACGCCCAGAAAATCTGGTCGATTAGCGTTCGCATATTCGATAACCCTGTTCTTTGCCTTTGTATGAAAGTTCTATCTTGCCATTCGCTCGCACTTTGCACAGACCAAAGCTGGCTTTTACCGTCTGCCAACCAATTTTTGCGAGTGTAAAATGCATTATTCAGATGGTCAGGCCTCTTCTGTTGACGCTCGCTGTTTTCTTGTCTCCTCAGTATTTCCCGCAAGGACCAGTATAACATTGTATCCAATGCAGTATTTCTATTTTCTTCACTGTTCGCTTTACGAAGGGCACCTCGTTGAAGTACGCTTCCGTGCATTCACGAGAGGGTTTTCAATTGGACTTCTCCGTCGACATGCTGGCTTTGGATAGTGGCTATCCGTCACACTGGTAGCTATAGCTGCCAGCTGATCATCGTTGATCGCTGACAATAGTTGATGTCTCTATATGGACTGGCATCGCAGTGCAGTCGTGCCTCCGTTCTTTGCCAATATCTCTTGCTTTATCAGGAGTGCTACCACACATTCTCTTGCCCTTATACTTACATAGACAGCGCAGGAGCAATTGACCCTCACTCTACATCGACTCTGGCGGTCTATACCCGCAGACTACAAGTGAAGCTGTGTCGTAGGTATTCAGACTGTTCAGCTTCATCTTGTAGGTTAGGTCAGGATAGGTTTTTGATAGGAGCTCCCGGTTCGACTGAATTTTCTAATGATTCGAGCACCACAGTAGGATTCTACGCACCTGCCACAGCCTCTACAGTTCCTACTGCGCGATCGCTTCTTTGCAGGGATATTCCTTGCAGGCGTGCCCTCGCTGGCTCCCGTTGAGCGGCACATGCGGAGGCGGTTGCGCCGTGGACCATCCCAGAATGCTTTCTTAGTCCTTTGGCTGTGGGTCCAGTCTCCTTCCTGCAATTTCTCTTCTCCTGTCTCTATAACGGTGGCATTTACACCCCACTTCGATCCACCTCATCTACATAGATCTGCATAGAGTGCCTTGTCTTCACATAAACAAGTCGGCCATCATCGCCTCTCATCGTCAATCGGTTCGACAACTAGAAATCTTCGCCAGGAACCTGTTTCAGGCTAGCGGTTCCTACAACCCTCGAAGTAAGGCTTTACTCGTTTAGTATGTGCCAAGTACTAATCTCTCTCTTTTATGTATATATATTCTTTTATCCTTTCTCGCTTCCTCCTCTCTGCTGTTGGCCTCAAATTGCCAACAGGTAGTAAGTGCATCCAGGACTGAACGACTGAGGGAAGTGATGCTAGTCGCCACCAGCTCACACATCATCAACTTCCGTGACATCGTGACAAACACCGCGCGGAACGACATCTTTGTAGAGATCTACTGACAGACTGATGATGAATATGTAGAAGCTGGAGATGGATTTTGAGCCCGAGAAAGCGCCGGGGACAGTTGGACCCGGTAGGGCCGTTGCAGAGAATTCAAGCCAACTTTTGCTCCCAGTTCGGGGTAAGGAAGGGGGGCAATGTCTGTCGGCTTCGCATTTTCGATACGAACAACTGCAAGGTTGTCGTGGTGGGCGGGTGGAGAAAAGGTTTGTTCAGAGCAATGCCACAATGTACGACAGGTAAGCGCACTGAACGCGGTAATGCAGATGCAGTCTCTTGCTTTCCTGCACCGCAGGGGGTTCACGCAGCGTGCAGTGTGTCAGCTTCGACAGGGTTTCATCAAAAAACAGGTCAATTACCGAAGATGAATATATGTTCAGTGAGCACTCGAAGCATTAGTCTCATGCTTTGCGGCGATGGAACAATCAAGTAGGAGCAGGCTAATGCAGAAGGGAAGTGCATTCTTTGATTGCCGTTACATACCGTTGTTTCCATTTGTGCCAGTAAATATATATGAACCCATTAACTATTTCCAATAACATGTTGATTGTAGCATTAATCGTTTTACATTGCACACACATACCTCGCGCATGTAGTAATAGACGAAGTAGCGTAGTGCACGCGTGATCCATTCGTAGATGCACGAGATGGTGACGGCCATTTACTTGTTTCAATGTTTTCTCCGCAACCGTAGATCTCTGCAAAGCGAACAAGTAATTATCATATTAATCAATATAGCGCACTCGTAAACATTTTTGATTCGTGTAAATAATACCCCCTCCCCCCCCCCCCCCCCGTTTCTTGTGGCTACCCGATACCAACTTCTTCCTTTACTTGAGCACCTTGATCGAACTGAAAGTCATATCGAACCTATGCTCTTTGGAAGATAAAATTCTCCAGCAGCTTATCGGAACGTAAATAAAAAAATACCATATTGAGGCTCTTATTTATTTAAATTTCGCTTTTACATTTTTGTTCCTGCCGCACTATTTGGTTTTCCTTTGGTAGGATAACAAATCACTTTTGCATTTACCTCATTTGCCCGGATCCAGCCTCAATGATTTTGTTTACCTGTGACGGATCCGAACTTGAAGTTCCCAAATTAAAAACCAAGCACCTTATTGTTCTTCCATCTCGAGAAATGTTCCCTCTTGAAAGTTAGGCGAAGCAAAATTCGCTCGAGATAATATTCGACTAGGCATTAAGAGGTCAATTAAGGACAAAATTAAAAATAAAATTTGATTTTACTATAATACAAGTATTGACTATTTCCTTAAAAACGTACAGGGTTTAATATCATCATCATCATCATCATCAATTTCGTGAGCGCTACAGTCTTTCGAGCTGCGATTTTAACGACCTCTAATGAGCTGACGAGTTCTCAGCTAAATTTTGTCCACGCTGTCGCCCCGCAGGCAAAATCCCGGTTCCTCAAATGTATTTTACCGCGTACGATGCTAAGCGGCAACGTACCGACAGATGCAAGGCATCGGCCCACGCGATAAGTGGGTGGAGCATCACTAGACGCTATTTGACAGCGTAGTAGTCTAGTGCTGCTCGACGCATTGTCGGGCTTGTGGCTATCGAAGATATGAAGCGATTTGTACTATATAGAAAATCAATTTAAAATTACTAAATTGATGAATTAAATAGCTGTCAATTCCATATTATATATTTACTATATCCATATTATATTATTCCTATTATAATTATATGTTATTATTACGATAATGATGGTGGTCATCATCGTTGTCATATGGAAGTCGTCCTGGGATACTTTTATATGTATTGTATAACAACGTTTACAAAGCGTAAATGTGTTCATTGCATTGCATCAAAAATACAAATTACGGAAAACTTTTATTTAGTCAACAATTACAAAGTTCAAAATAACTGCACAAATGTATCGTTGTTGAGCAAGATATCACGGGTATGAGATAGGAAAAGATCAGGAAATCATTAAGTTGTAACAGCCTGATGAGTATAGTATACTACGGAGTATCTTATTTTAGTGAACAGCGTTAGCCATCATATAGACAAATTATGGTAGTTGTTTTCGTTTACTATGTTTGATCTTAATACGTGAATCTTCGTCCGAAGATCTGAAGTTCCATACCTAAACATCTATTGCTACAATTTATTTATCCGGATTATAAGGAAAATGTGATAGAATTTAAAATAAAATGCGATTCGTTTCCAAGCCAGGTTTTCTCTCATACATCGGTCAAGTGACTTCATACGCCAAAGAAAAACTTCTGCTAACTGTATTTCGTTTCAGTTCCGGCAAATGGCAAAACAGAAAAGCTTTTCGGCACTCATGGCTGTACACCTCTTCTAATGGACCTAGTTAAATTGGTTCAGAAGTAAACTGCTAGTTTACTTAGGCGTAAGAGATATATCTCTCAGTCGCACGTTACCACTCCATTACCTTCACGATGTAGGCAAATTCAATTCAATGATACCTGGTTGAGTTTTAGCTCAATTTGTAACGAAGAACGATTGTAGGACAATTCGGCAATAACATCAGTCTTCAGACTATTCAGACAACATAGTCATCCACCAGACGAACATTTTCAGTCATTTGTCTACCTACGATTTTTTTTGTGCCCACATCGATTTTCGAGAGTATGAAGTGCGCTGGAGTTTCCAGTTCTAAAGTCTCTTAGGAGAGCTCCAAGGTACTATTTTGCCCTCACCAGTTACGTTGTTGAGGGCAAAATAGCACAACAATGGAACTAGTTTTTTTTCTTCATGTTTGTTAGCAGGAGGAATATTTTTCACGCACGATTACACCGAATTAGGATTGCTTGTGGTTCTCTTTCAAAGCTTTTTGCCCGCTCTGTCAAACAGAAAACAAATATAAGCCGTTCCTTTCCAGGTTTAATACCATCATGACTGAATCCAAAATTTACTCCCATGTTTCCACTATATTCACCTACACGGACTAGTAGACGTTAAGTATCCCTATAGATACCTGAGGAGAGTGTCCTTGAGACAATAGCAACGCTAATGTTGGCCTGACACTGACTAAGCATATTCGGACTACGCTAGCGCGGGTGGGAACAGACGCTTCTTTTAATATCTGTACAGCAGATATTTCCTGACAGTCCCATCGGTTCGAAGGAAGATCATAGGTACGCATCACCCTACCGCATGTAGGATCAAGGTGACTTTCACAGATGAAACTTTTGCTGCTAAGCCAGCTGTTAGCACCGGTATTTAGATTTTTCCAGAATAAGTGCTATTAAGATCACCGATTCCAGAATAAGTTCCAGAGGATACATACTGTACGTAATCTAGTCCCATGTAGGACTTTTCTTGATGACGCAGCGATAGAACATTTACATATTAGAAGGCAAAGAAGTGCTCCAATCCGACACCAATTGGTGGTACTTCCCTCTGTTTTTGGAAATCCTTCGTCTTGAAACATGCCTAGTGGCGGTATAGGACCGAGAAACTCAATGTGTTTAGGCCTTCTTCTGCGTTACATCTGCCAATGTATTTGCTGTCGCTAAAGTTTTTTCGTAGACAGCATGAACCATTTTCGGCTTTCTTGTAGTGCCGATGCTCGAGTCACTGATATGCTTCATAAGTTTGAACTTTAAATGTACGTATAGTCTAAAGTCATTGGTGACGTTATTCAGTGAACGTACATAATTAGCCCAATGCGAGACATCTCCTCTGAACACCTGCCTGCATTTAGCCTTAAGTAGTTAACTACCTGTCAATCTCCGTTACCCAAACCAAAGCTCAGCCAAATGTCAGCTTCTATGTTCAGCCTGTAGCTGTGGACGATTGGATAGGCTCCTTCATATACAGGTATTCTAAAATAATGTCGACCATGCAGTAGATGCGTTCATAGCCGATATGTGTGCCCCAAACTGTTTATTTTGGATTTTCTGCTTGGGTCCTCAGTACCTTACGAGCCAAGAAAACCAACCTAAGCTTCAAAGTGCAGATATAGGCAGCTTAGGCGTCTCTATCGCTTCGGACGTACTTCATTTGCAGACAATAGGCTGAACAGTCCTTCGCCATGCAACCATTCAGAGACTTCGCCCTTTCCTTCTCGTAGGCCTCGACGACTAAAGGTTCTTCGATATAACTAACGACTTGTTAATTGAAAGACCTTTGCAGCTTCCAAAGCTAACAACTATCAGACGTAGTCGAACAAAGAGCTTGATTAATAACACAGGATAGTCTGGGCAAGAATACAAATTTGATTTATTATTTTATTCAATAAAGTTACGGTTCGGTTCACGGTTGAAGAACGATTACGGAACCTTTGATATACCGAGACTATTGTCGGACCGTTGTTGCACGCTGGTAGAACTACCTTGTCTTATATAGAATAGTTATTGAGTAATATTGCTATCAGTTTAAGTTGCTTCTCCTTTCTTGCTTCTAGAGTATAGTAGAGTATAAACTGTATATGTTCGAGGAATAATCGATTGATAGGGTAGTGCTAAGCCTTCCACTACTTCAATAGATCATATCGGATAGTGAAATCAAATTATAGCTATAATAACTCTACGACTGGATTAAAGGTTATTTTCTAAAGCTGGTTTGCTTCGGTGCCAAACTGTCAGAAAATAAAGGCTGTCAGCTAAAAGGTTCAACTGTGCTGCCTGACCCTATACAAATGTCCAGCTATGGGGCAACGATTCTAATCAGAGTGTCGGCCATCTCTGCTTGGTGATATTACTAGAGATTTCTGCCACATACATACATGCGGTGGTTCTCCCTGTCCCTGACACTAAATACTTAAAGTACGCACTGATTCTACCAACAACTGATCTGTTATGCAGGGTAGCAGTTCCTGGCCATCGACGATTTGAAGCAGAGCTGCTCATCGTAACTCTCCATCTTTTTCTCTCTTTTTTTTTTTTTTTTTTTTTTTTTTTTTTTCTCTTTTTCGATTTACTTTCTTGGCTTTGGCAAATGGAAACGATTCTCGTCCGTTTAGCGAAACTGCCTTATTTTATGTTCCATCGAAATGTGGGCAAACACAACTGCAGAGTAGTGCATTACTCAATTCCTCAAATGAGTTCTCAGAATAAATAATATTTGTAATTCTTCTTCGAGAGATTCGTTGTTATGGCGAGGTCCGTTGTTATTGCTTATTTTTCAAGGCTTTAACCGCACCCTGAACAGATCAGGCCATTAAGTGCTTGAACATACGAATTACTTAGACTGTCCAATGTTTTGTAGCTAGCTTGTTGAGAACATTATTCTTCCGAAATCGCTAGGCCTACAATTTTTTACTGTATTGGCTACTAAAATAACTGATCAAAGGACAGATACTGGGTAGTTTTCAACTGCTAGAGAAAAGAGTAACATCAAAATTAGGTCTAAAGGACGCTATTTATCACAATTTTATCCGTAACCTTAAATTTTAGGTCCAAGAAAAGGAAACTGAGCTGTTCTTTTCTCCAATTTTTCATCCAAATTTCGACTAAACAAAGCAACATTTACAATACAAAAAGTTCATTTTTTGTATTAGTAAACCTTTTAGCCTTCATATACTATATATATATATATATATATATAGCTGATATCTTTTACAATAAAACGAACATCCTAATCTATTTCAAAATTGACTACAAGCCTAATGGTCGATTTTTTTTTTGGCCTATGTATGTCGATCCAAGTGCATCGGCTTACCCCATCCCTATGATTGACCTCCGGACAAATACTCAGTAACAACATAATACCCTTCGCCCAATTTGAAACCGATGCTCGCACAGGTGGGCGCTATCAGGAGTGCTCTATAATATTTGCTATCTCTAAAATGCCGCTCGTTCGTTTTGATGTTTGAACTCAGGTGCGCTCATCAGTTCCTAATATCTCTCTTTGTTTCTCCATAGCTTTCCATACTTCTATTACGGAGTAGACGATGCTTGGCTTTCACGATCAAAATGGCTTCGACAACATGTAGCATTAGTAGGGCCTTTTTTCATACGTTGCGTAAGCACTTCGGAGCACTCCGCTTCACCGTTCGAGGCTATATCGTAGGGTGAGCGGTTTCGTCATTGGGACCACCTCTAGAGGACCGCAGACGCATGCACCCACTACAATGTAAACGAATTAAAACAGCGCCCTACGGAACACTCCATTTGTAACAGCACGCTTCCTTCTGTGTCACTGGTAGTGGCTAGATCGATCCCAATTCGAAAGCCACTCGTCGACGGTGCGCTTGACTTTAGAACCAAATAGCGTGAAGCACCCTCCACTTTCTCGCTAGTCCACTGTAAAAGGAAACAATGTATACCGCCTGAGGAGAGAAAACGGCTACAAAATCTATCATTACAAAGGTAAAATTCTGTGCTCGATCTTACCTTAAGGCATCAGTTTCTAATAATGGAGGCGGAAATAAGCATATATATATATATACGAACTAATTCTTTTACAGTTTTAGTCGATCATCGGCAAGTTTCTAAGCATTGATGCATGGCGGATGGAGCAGGATCTTGGCTAAGCTAAAAAAATATTTCTGATAAACTTTTCACCTTGTTTATCTAATCAGATACATTCTGATATATTCGATGGAAGTGGACATGGACAAACGGAAATTGTTCACATTTATCAGAGTCGTGTATTATATGAAAATAATGATGAGCTGTTGCATACATACTATTTTATTGTTTTTTTTATTTTTAATTTTTTTCTTAAATCATTTAGCATGTAAAACGTAATTTCTTTCTAGATGTGAGGACAAATCTCAGACTTACTATCTGATTCCACTTTTGCGCCTACTCGTTAAATTATGATAAAAAGTTAATTTGCCTCATTAAAATTGCACACGCATGTATGCGATAGGGTATCGTTATCAAGCAAAAAGAGCTAAATGTTTGCGAGCTCTGCATTCAATGTTTGCTTCAGGCACGTGGTGGCTCCTTCCAATGCGAAACTTTATGCCAACACCCAGTTTACTTTACCCAGTTTACCCAGTTTAAGGAGTACTTCGCGTATCTTCAAGCTCTCTTTCAAAGGGGGCTTGAATAGCTGCCTAAACATAGCCCACTAACGATAGGACAGTCTAGGGAGCCGGGTGACCGTGATACGATGTACCGTTTAAATTCGAAATCCGTGTCGTGCTGGAACAAACCAATCGTTTGCAGCAGCGATAAAGTCATTAGGCGAAAAATTCAAAATACTTATCTAACCGATCAAACCTTTTAGCGGTTTCCGTAGCCCAGGGCCGTTTGGCCAGAGAGTGACAAGAGTTATTCGACTGACAGCGTTTTGAGACAACCATCTAAGTCAGTTCCATCTATTAACGGAAGCTGTGTTTTCATAGGCAATTGAAGCAAATAGTTTTCCCTTTATTCTTTAATACTATTTAATTTCTGTTAGACTGGCTGTAACGCCACACAAATTCGTTAATTGCTGGAAAAATTCAGTACCACAGCTGGATAATTGCAAATCAATCGTCAGATAAACGGTGGAAAATTACCAGTATACAATGGAGAAACTGGTGGTACGTACGATAGGATTGCAACCAAAAGTTTCCTGGTTCCAAGTCCCTTGCTCCATTGCCTACTTCATCCCACAGACAAATACCGCATGTACCTGAACTATGATTTACGTTAGGCTGGCTGTGAGTCCTACAATTCAAGCTAGTTAAGTACGTTAACGACAAAAACTGCGTAAAACAGTTTGTTTAGTGCGGAGTAAGGCCAATTCAAAAAAAGAGAAATTCAAGCTTAGGTTAATTCCTAGTGGTTACATGAAGCAGACTTGCGCCTTCATGCAGGCTTACTTACTGTGGTTTAAAATTCCAAACGGCTTCATCTTTAAAAATTGTACAAATGTGAATGCGTACCGATTATCTCTATAACACGTACTCTTGTTTTCGATGAGGCTGAACGCGAACCTTATCTGGCTAACTTAGCCTCCTGGCCTATGCTTTAATTTTGACAAACGATCCTATCAGTGTAGACTACTCGTTTACGGTTCTTTTAATTAGTTCTAAATCTCTATTGAATTAACGGGACGTGTTCGCTAGTTCAGAATTGTGCTGTAATAAAAGCCAGATCAGATGAGCTGTCGACGACTTTTGCCCACATGCTACCAAGTGCTTGTTCTCTCTGCATGGCCGCTTAACCCTAAAGGGCCAATATAGGCGCTTCCTGTCGACGGCCCGAGCCCCGTATCTATGTGAGCGAAACGCCACCGTCATAGTAAGCTACTGTAGCACCTTATTCCAAGCCGATACATGTATAGATCGAAATAGCGCAGAGCGTCTGTTTCAAAGACCACGGTGTTTTTGACCGTGGTGCACGCATGTGCAGAGGCCGTCGCCTAACATATACGCCGCCCATGACTGCTGAGGTGCAGTAATGGGTGTTCATGCGGTTTTTTTTTGTTGTTATCACATCCCAGATATGTTACATAAAACTGTCGTATGATTCTCGACAGATCCCAGTCTCTTAAAACCAATGCAACTTTTACGCTTGTATAGTTGAATAAAGTTGATTTGAATCTACCGCGTCCATTAGAGAGGGCTATTTTATAAGGGGGGTTTGAAGTATTCATACGCTTGCAGTTGTAAGTGGCTGCCCTAACGAACTTGCAGGATCTGCAATTATGATGGCACGATTCTGCTTACCTGAATATGATGAACAGAATCTGAATGCGCTGCAGTTGGTCAGTTTAACGTGTTCAAGTCTTCGTCAAACGTTTAGCGTATATGCAGTATGCGACCGCCGGCTTCCGTAGCCGTTTGGTATTAACGGACGCTAAATCAGCAGAACTTTCAGAAAATCTCCCACATTAACGCAGAACTAATAAAGTGATTGTGATCGTGTTTGTTTTTATGCATTTTCGTATGATCTTCGTAATCTATTGCCGCTTTGATAACCTGCGCAGGGAACGCATTGAATGGACTTCTTGAGACCGCAGGCGCACGTGCACATAGGGAAACATTTCTTTCCGTGGTAGTGTTTCTGGCTGAACGAAATATATGCCACTACGCAATTTCTGAAAAGACAACTGTTTTTTTTCCTATATAGCCATTAGATGTAATATATATTAATATTGAAATAAAGGTAACAGCTTCTTAACACGAATTGCATCATTTGGCGAAGTATAAATGACTTCTATGTTAAGCCCTCATCAGCCATTAAGGTACTCACGAGCCGCTTACGTTCGGAGATGGTGAGGCCTTCGGTTTAGGTTGACTTCCACAGATTAAGAATAAGATTAGTTGGATTAAAGAGACACTGTTACTTAAACATGGTGTACAATTGAGTAAGTGAGTATTGCTGACAGCATTCCTGTTGGGAAAGATAACGTCTAACAGTAATAGCATTTAAAGCTTGATACTGCGTCATGAAAAAATTACACGTGGTGCTTTTCAATCGGAAAAACCAACTATCTTAAACGATGATCAGTTATAATAGATCTCTGGTCAGGCCGTATGGAAAATAGGACGCCCGTCTCATCTCTTATTTTGAACATCGGAGACAGAAGGCAACTAGATAAACTCGCATTTACTCTATTAGTGAGCCATCCGGTCACAGACTAACCGTTACATAAAACTAATGAATAGCTTTCGTTACTGTTCATATTTGTACCATAAGATAATATCCGTACATATTAGAATAAATCACATATATGATAAACAAAATATGCTTATTTATTTTGGTGCCATATCGTGTATTGGAAAGGGATGTATTTCGGGGGATGATATCTAGCAAAACGGGTTCCGGACTGTATTTTTTGTGGCTTACCTTAGATATGGAAACTGACCTACACGATTTCCCGGTGTTAACCAATCCCATTTTGGTTAGCTTGCTATACGCTAAACTGCCAATGGCGAATAAGTGATTAGTGATATTCTGCCTCTAAAATTGTCGTGCTCAGATTGTTAACTCCCAAATTTTTGGCATCTACCCAATGGATTCGTTGCAGACGCGTTGCCCCGTAGACTAATGTAGGAATTAATCATCCAAGTTCCCCAAGGTATGTATGTAAAATTTCGCAAATATCATTACTACTTTTGTCTATTGTTTCGACAAACATCTACCATATACGTCAGCCATTACGGTTACAAACATAAATAATGTTATCAATTAGGGGCATTCTGTTTTATCTATTGCCTAATGAGAACAAAATAATGGGCAAACACCATGTTCATTCGTCTCAGTAGGGCAGTGAAGTTTTCGTGATTTCGATGGGAAAAGCCATCTATCTGCCTGCTAATCGATTTGGCCGGTGTCCACAAACAGGATGATCTTAGTTTCGGGAGGGTCGCAACCCTCTCTCAGGACCTTTCGCTTCCATTATCTTCGAGATTATGCGGGCCGCACCCCTACAGGGCTATAGTCCCGGCCTCCAACGTCGAGTAGTACCGACACATCAGTGCAGACGAATACAAGTTGCAGTTAATGGGGATACAACCTGTTTAGCAGTCAGAACTAAAAACAAGGAACATTTTTCTTCGCAGAAGTTGACGAAGTCCCCATAATGGGGGCGGGCTCCGGGTGACGTGTAAAAGCTCGATAAGAAAGTTTATGGATTATCACTGTTTTTTCTTTCAATCATTTGATAGTAAAGTATAGCGGGATGTTTAGCTTGTAAATGTATCCATTAGTTATATGTGAGTTGATAACTTCGCTTTTAGAAAAGATAGTGACTTCATAGACCTTAACACACCTAGGAAACGAGCTGCCTGAACTTGTATTGTTAACTTATTCAATAGAGGTATCTTCTTCAGCCATATCGTCTTCTACCAGTGATTGTCCCTTGTTTTTTTATTTGTAAGTCATCTAATATTATTAAAGTAATAATAATGACGATACTAATCAATATGACATTGGTATTGAGCGTAGAAGCGAAGTGAACGATAACTACACGGCGGAGATCTACCAGTTAATCTTGTGTTAACAATTTATGAGATGAAATCTATTAATGTGTGACGATCTTACTATTGATAAAAAAAAAAGTTATTTCAGCTGGTTCTTGTAAAACTCCTTCATTATGTTGTTTTCGTATGCCATATCGTCTCAAATCAAAATGAAAACTCATCATATTGGATAAAAAAAAAAGGCAGACATGATAAGATGCACTGCGACGTCCAATATTATATCTAGCAGAACAGTTACTTGGTCATTTCGTTCCTACAGCTGCGATCTTTAGTTCTATTATTCTCTCTTTACTATGGCTCAACTTAATTACTCTGACAACTAAATTTATTTCAGCACAATCCTATGTTCCACCATTTCTCGCATCTTGAGCCACTCACCCAATGCAATCATTCCACTCAACTGCCACTGCATATGGTAGGCTTCCCTGGCACACTGCGTGCAGCCCGATTTTTTTTTCGGAAACGCTATGAGTACGTTGTTTGCAGGCCATAAACCGACAGCGGTGGCGTCGCGATCATTTCATTCTGTTTTTTCTTTCCGATACTTTCTTACCCCCTGCTTACCAGTTTCTTTACCAGGCCCTTTTCTCCACATCTTTCTTTATTTGCTTCTCGACCATATTTTTATCTTGTACAGCACAGTTCCTCGTTCTAGATACGCATACAGCAACACCTTATTCGGTCCTACGTCCGCAGGATCATCTCGACGTGACTCTGTCCAGTTTCGACCCTGACAAACGGCGCAATTCAGTGTTCGCTGACGCGAGCGAACTTCTCATCGACAGATTTCAACTCATCGATGACTAACCCAGCGTCTACACTCACTACTTTGTACATCAGTCACGCTCGTTCAGTTGTTTTAGTCCCCTTTTATCAAACTACATATATAAATCGATCGGTGAGGCGCCGCGTCATCTCTTCTAGCCCTTGGGGGTATTTTGCCCTCTCTAACCCTCTACGGGAGTGCAACGGAGGCAGTGGGCGCCTTTCGTAGCTAGCTAGTAACACAAGAACGCAGGAGGGAGGAGAAGGAAATTGAATTTCACTATTCGTCCGCTCCCCATTCGTGAATGGCTCCACTGGTGCACAGCTGGAAACTCTACACCCCTTGGTGGCATACATCAACGAACCAACCCCTCAGTCCTTTACCCTCCTCCCACCCCAGAACCCAAGCGTCTCCAGCAACAGCAACCGGCAGGTTGACAAGGCAACGTGCATCACGCATCTAGGCACTCTGCTGTAGGTTCCTTCTTCCTTTGACAGGCGACTTCATAAAGCAAGCAACGGCACCAGTAGCTTTAAAGGCCCATTTTCTTCTTTAGGCTCTGGTCAGCATCCATCTATCGCTTGTCAGTGGCGACTACCGAAATCCAGAGAGAGAGCTCTCCTCGTAATTACTCCATCAGACGAAGGAGGGAAGCGTTTGCGCGCCCATGACCATAAACGCGTGTCGGCTTCGCAAAGACGAGCGTTCCGCTACCGTATAAACTCAGGCATAGTTGAACTCTTCGTAGTTGAATCGGCAGAGGCGGCTGGTAGAGGCTCCGTCGCCTAAGGATATTTGCACCTGTTTCACTGTGGGGTACGGCCAGTTGTAGAGGTTGACCTCATTAATAGACAGTGGGAGTGACTAGAAAGTGCTTGAAATGTTCGGATGATGCTGCCTAAACATTGATCAACTACTGAAAGAGAGAGAGAGAGAGAGAGAGAGAAATTGTTAAAGCGGAATTATAGGTTACATTCGTTAGATGCGTTTACATGCACACGTGAAGGTTTAGATTCGACCTCGCGCTTTGTTTCGAGCTAAAAGCAGCCAGCAATCTGAAACAATGCATAAAATGTAAGTAAAAACGTATAACTTGATTTCTTTTTAATTTTACATTTTTTTTGGGGAATTTGTTTATTAGGTTGAGGTAGTTTTCTTTGCGTTTAACACAGAATTAATTGATGAGTCGTATTGGCTTTACGAGATATTTACAGTCCAACAAATCTCTTTTTGTAGTACAAGCTCGAATACTTGGGTTAAATAGATAATTGTCTATTACAAATAAGAGGCTGTCACATTCTAAATAATGCAAATTAGGTGATGATTCTCAAAAATGCCATTAGTTATTTAGACCATGAATCTGTGATGGCTGATGGCGGCGACAATTAGGTAGTCAGACCGCAAAAATACGATATCTATATATTACTACATTAAAAACGTTATTTCCAGATATCCCTAAATCAACACGGCCAAAAATTGATTGACTGAGTCTGTTTCCACTTGAGAAAAATAGTGTGCTATAATAAATAATTTCTGCCCTATATCGCGTCTCGCTGTCGAACCATTCTTATGGGCAGTGCTGCCGGAGGTTTTCATAGAACGTAAAGCACAACCTACATAGAAAAGTGTCACCTTAGCTTTCAACTTAGCTGTAAAACGGTGGAGTGTAGAGACAAAAGATAAAAAAAAACCTTAAGCGTAGGCAAGGTCTGGTAGTGCCAGATTTATTCTAGCTATTACACTTCTGGAGATCTAGACATTAACATCGATTTTTTTCTATGGAAACTGGGTCTGACTTGTGGATAGTTCAGTGGGATTTCTAGTTTTGAACAACACGCGTTCTTGTGCAATTTATTTTTCTATTGTGAATTAGTAAGAACAAAATTTCCTGTTTTTAACCAGCTAATCTCGTGTTAACCGATTAATGCCCCGCAAAAAACCCGACTTTTAATACAAATTCAGTTCGACACCTTTGTCCAATTTGGAGATAGGGAAATGGGCTCATCAAACGCTATGGACAAAGAATCTTGCAATTATCACGTGTAATTCACAAGCATTCATGTCGCTACAAGAAGCGTTGCCGCAGTAACAGCTGGACACGCAAGTTCTACCGGTGAAGCAAACGATCTTGCATCAGCGTTAGTTAACGTATGCCTATTGGCCTATCTAATTAGCAATCTCCTAAGATAAATGTTTCGAGTTTTACGTCCGATGTTAGCGCCTTAGCTAAGCATTGCTTCTGGTGACTGGTACGAAAATTTGTGTAGTTATCTATGGCCGACTTCAATCAGAACCTAAGTTCAGAAGCGTGCAAACGCCTTATTACGACACCATCACCGGGCCAGCATCTTGTGCGGCTCAAAACGGAAGGACTTCAGAACAAATCGGCTTACCTATTTTAGGCGGATAGGCAATATAAAGAAGATTACGACTTCACAGAATGCTCCAAATTCCACTTAAATTATATTCAATTAACATTAATAATTGTTACCAACTTTATATCTTTTCATATACAACAGACGCAGCTGCCACGATCGTGCTGGCAAAAATCTAATAATCAATAAAATAGGAAAGACCGATGCGGGTGCAATTGAACTATTAGACACAATAAACTATAATAGAATCAATAAACTACACTGACAATGGGGTGTAGAAGAGGGAGATAATAAAACGGCTAGATAAGCCAGCCTAGATAATAAAAACCGTTATATTACTATGTATAAAGTGCGATTAAGCGAAAGTGTAACGAGCCTCAACATGACAGCGTCGACTGGTTCACTTCAACTAGCTAAAAAGAGATATCTTATTGTCTTGATAAATTTATGACGGCTGATATTAAACCAGCATTGCGCTCAATTTTTTTATACGGTCGAGTGGTAAGGACAAAGGAAACATTTGTGCCGGCTATACGAAACAGGTCCTACTGTTAAAATGAAATCACCTGTTTTACGTTTATAAAATGTCTTCTTTCTAGTTTCAGTCCGACCGACACTGCGGCTGAAAGACAGCTTGGACTCTCAAAGTTGGCCTATTGACAAACGTCGCCCAGCCAAAACCATTCATTGTGTGCACATCCTAAACTACGGTTCAAAGGTGTTTGCTGCCTGCAAATTTCTTATACAAACGCCTCTCTCACCTCAATGAAACGGACCGATTTGCAACGGATCTTTTACGCGAAATACTGTTGTATCTAATGGTACGGCTTAAACACATTTGCAAAAGACATTTATCGACAAATGTACACGTCTTCATCTTGAATTACGTAAGCGCTGTGGAAAGATCTTTGGCGACCTGAGCGATCTTGAAACTCGCTGACCAACCTCCCACGAGGGCTTACCTACATAGTTCTGTTTTGCTTAGTTTGCTTGACTGATTAATTTCAAGCTGAATCTATTCCTTGTACACTGATATCCCGTCATTTGAGCTTTGGCCGGATACAGCTGTAGTGATTAGAGAGGTTACCAGGCTCTTCTGGGGATGCCGAAAAGGGTTCTTCCTGGAGCAGTTGTCTGTCCATAGGTGGCCTTGTTAACGTCGGTGTTAGCGGCCGCTACCCCCTATTAACAGTCTGTTTTTCAACAGGGAGCACCTGTTTGTGTCACAGTGAGTTCGAACAGCAATGCCTTCTCAGAAAGTAAATAAACCTACGTAGTCAACAAATCATACCAAGGATCCCTGCTCTGCTGAGAAAACGTACTTCTTTGTCTTCAGCTCATGTCGTCTTCGTCCTTTTCTCTCAGTCTCCAATTGTCCTATTTATATATATAGCTTCTTGGAATAGGCTCCTCAGTACAGCAACAAACACCCGTTCCACTAGAAGAGGTCTAACCGGAGTGGGCCTTGCTGGACCTATCTGGCCAACGTTCTCCGAAAGTCCTGTACAACGGCACGCTAACGATGCAAGCAGCTTTCCAGAGTAGTTATTAGCACTATTGTTCCCTTATATTTCATAATCTTTCATACCGATAATTCAATTGACGCTGAGAATTAAACCAACGGTAATCACGATACGCATTGAGACAGATACACATTTACCATCCAAACAACGCTACCCCTTGTATCTGTTTATGCGGCCGTTCATCACCTAGCAGTTTTCATTTTAGCTCCATCAACACATAGACACAAACCAAGGACAAATAAGGATGTTTAGCATGGCAAAAGGTTCCCTTGAAGTAGCATAGGTGGAAGCGCTTTTTAATCGCTTTTACATTCTGATATTGATTGTTTACGTCTTTACAATTACAATTACAAAAGAAAAAAACTTATTCTCACAACGCGTTTGTGGTCAAATCCAATTATCAATTACTTTAGCTAGATGTAAATAATTTTCAATTCGATCTAAGCTGATGTTAATAATAAAACTCGAAAAAAATGTCAGTATGTCCCCGACACAGCGCCACACATTACCCGTACATGACCCTATCAGGTGCCTAACAGCTATTTCAGCACCCGGCAACAAACGTTTACCTATCTTTCACTTGACTTAATGGTTATCACATTCAGACAATGTTCGGCTGGTAGTTAGCAAAATTTCAATAATAATCAGACTGCATGCTAAAGCCCTTCCATTATGCCCTGCATTAGACGAGAGTTCGTTTACATTTTAAGGATACATATTAGTAATTTTGGCGCAGGGGGTTCTGAATCAAATAGAGAAAAAAATGCACAGAGAAAGAAACAGTCAAATAATCCATTTAACGTTTGCGGATCAATTCAACTAGTTCTGACGCCCGCCATGGTAAAAATCCAATTTGATTGCAATGATCAGAAGTCAACTCAAAGAAGCGTTATTGAGAAGCGGATTCGTACCATTTTTATTGTAAATTACTGACAATGCTAATATTGCGAGCTGAATTATGTAAGATTTTAAATGCAATGAAGATTGCCGACTCGTTATTTGCCTTCACCTTAGGATGAATTTCCTTGAACCTTGAACAGACTTTGAAAGACGTCTGTGATCTTGAAACACAGGAACATATTTCATAATACAGGCGATACAGCGTCGGCTGAACTGAAAGCTCTACAAACGAAATGCAAAATACAATACTCTGACAATGGATGAATAGCAACTTTTTGTCGTGAACAGTTCGTTAAAACAAAGTCGGTTCTTCCTCTATTTCGTTTTATAGATGATTAGATGACCTGTTCTGCACTTCGAAGAGTTGGACTATATGTAATATCAATTTCATATTATTGACATCATCTCTAGAACTCATAAAAGCAGTATTTCAACTCGCTTTCGAAATGTGCTAATTATATAAAAAAAAAAAAGAAAAAAAAAAGTAAAGGTTGAAAGGAGTTGTTTTGGTGACGTTTTCTCCTTAAAAAGGTGATCCTATAGGTCCTTTGTTGAGCTTTTTTTGCAAGACAATATAAGCTCGCGCACAAGACATGTCCTTTGCTTATTGTAGTCCTGATGTTCGCTAACCACAAAATAGGCCCAGAATTTCAATCTTGTGCGTTCGCGGGCCGGTGTAAATAAATAGCAAATACTCCAAAAAAGATTTTACACATTTATGTTGGATATTAAGAGGTAAATCTCAGGCACGTAATCATTGGTGTTTTAAAGCCACATTGGAGCTACCAAACTAGTTGGGTCATTTAACAACTGCAATAGCTTAATTTTCCTGCATTTATTGAGCTAGGTGTTATGAAGCAACATTCAACGGTTTATGCTCAAAGGTTTTTTTAACCAAACCTTTCTGTCTCTCTAATTGGCTTTGAGTAAGAGCGGTTGTTGGTCGCAATCAAATGAAAACCTGAAGAGCTTAGCCTGGATAAAACATGCTCCCAAATCTGCGTTTATTGATATATCTTCATAGGCGATAATAATTGGCAGAAGATCACACCTTCGTTATGAAAGCTGGCACGCAAAGTAGGCTTTGAATTATCCCCAATGAAACCTAAAATATCGAAGTTCCATCCGTTCCACTTGTTCAGTTTTAAAATAATATAATTGAAAAAGGCATATATATATATATATATATATATATATTTGCCTTTTTCAAATCTCGTAATGGGAATGCAATGTGTTTTAATGCCACCAAAGGAACACTTCATTTCCATGATTTTTAATTTGGGCTAATTTTTGGAAATCTGAGTAATTATTATGAAATCATTTTGAAACTAGGTATTTTCTCTGAACTCTAAGAATTGAATTCTAGTTTTTTTTTTTAAGAAACGGTTGGCAGTTTTCAAAACATACAACATGAAGACAGCTTACTTTGTCAGCACATTTTTTGGTAAACTGCAGAAATAATGAAACAATAACAACAAAGTTTTAGAAAGCTTCAACATGAAGAATGCGATAATCACAATAAAATAAATCACTGGATAATTTAACGGGTCCATGAGAAACTGATCGCAATTTAGAGTACAGGGGGTAAAGGGTCGATGAAATAGGTTGATCCTATAGCATAATGAATACTGCGCGGTACGAATCCGCAACTAGTCCAAATGTAACTAACCATATACAAACGACGGACATCCGATCATAGAACCAACAATATATTTTTTCTGATTGTGGAAATAGAAAGGCTACGCAGAAAAGCCGCGAATTGAACACAGCTGTCTATGTGATGAATGAAGGAAAGAGAATGTGGTCGTCAAATCTTCGAGACCCTTTATTTACATTTAACTGCAGACGACACTTGATGGCCTAGCGCCATTTTGGGGTTCGACACCCTTGTGCTTGTCAATAGATAAATATTTTGCATCCTGGAGGCGTTTAGAGGTCGTATAAAAATATCCTCCATTACTTCGGTCTGTATTATCAGTTACATTTATAATGAAGTATTTTGATGTTTTTAGTTTTTTTTTTCTTTTTACCATTCTGCTTAGCTTGACGTGTATCTCATGCGCCTAGTTTCTTGAAAAATTAATTCTGATTTGCTTTATTTTGCTTACTGAATATTTTAGTGGGTTATAAATGAATTACTTGCTGAAAAAGTAATACGTTGCGTGGACGATTCGCTCGGTCTACCACTTAAAAGATCACTTTTATGTACTTCACATTCGTTCTACCTCTCATGTCAGATTGCCTCGATGTGCAGCCTATATGTACACATCGAGTTATAAGAACCACACTCTGTTTGGGCATTTCAAGGCTGTTTTTGTGGTCCTTGTAAGGAACTTACTTGCCCTTTTTGTAACTGTTCCTTTTCCTGTAAAAAAATGTCTTCGCCAATTTATATTTTCAGAAGATCTAAACCATAAAAATTGTGTACAGCAAACGTTACCCTACGATTAGGGACTGGTAAGTCTGAATGGCAACAAAATGTTTCGAATCAGCCTGGAAATACAGAGAAGATATTGTGATGGTCGCGCAACTGAATTTCAGCTGTATGTTATTGTTACTGCGGAAAGCTTAACCATCAAGTGACATGAGGCGAACAGATAGGTAACTCGATGGACATTCGATGTTTACTGGCTTCGAGGGAAGTAAATGTATAAATGCAATGTTTTTGTTCCAGTTCACTTGTAGCCCATCAAGGACGAAATTTTAGACTGCGACTAAAATGTTTACTGGTGTCTACACACAGAACTACGGGCACCAGTGCTACAACATAGTTACAGACAGGAACAAAGCACGCGGCCTATGGATACAATCAGGAAATAACAATCTTGGTAAAGAACACATTTGATGTTCACCCCCCGGAGTTGTTATTATTTGTTCTAGACAATTGTACAACTGTTATAAGTTGTTTTGTGTCTCTAATTAACTGTACAGATCGTTCAGTAATCATTTAGATTTCAGTAGGTTCTGCAATGAATTTTTTTTCATTGTGTATTTTTCCGCTTCTAATTCACAGCTCACAAATCCCATTGATCAAATGATACGACTGTGGAAGCCAGCGTCTACAATACGTGGCAGTTGTGCCCCTCGTCTATCTGACTGTTCGTCGCTGGTTGTATTTAATGGACTGTTTCAAACCAGTGGATATGGGCAGATACGAGCTCAAAGCACGGATCCATTACGTGCGACGTCCACTGCCTCAGAATGGTTCGTGCTAAATCCACGTCTTGAACAAAAGATCAATTACATAACGAAGCTATATGAAGATTTTATTGGCCTCACTGAGGTCAAAGCTGCGCAAGCCAAGGTTAGTACAAAACTTAAGATGCAAAAACTACTGGCCGTTGACGCGCTGACTCATGACAGTTCCGTGAAGTGCTATCTTCGGTATGGCAACATTCGCTCACTGAAAATCACTGAGAACTGAGGATACAACCAAAAATAATACTTATATTTTTATGATGGCCTATATTGAAATTAGGTGAAAGGCAGTTATTCCAAGGGAAATCGTTTAATAACGATTAAGATTAAAACCACGCCTGAATGGTCTCATATTTTTAAGTGATGCTTATTGTAAGCACTACGCACGTAAAGTAAACATAAAACAAGTTATCCTTCTGCATATTAGCACATTTCGGATGACCCTTTTAGACAGCTATCAAAACAAATTTATGATAATTTATACTTCAAACAAGCACGTATTATACGAATCATCAACGATATAACGTGTTCTACTCTAACTAAGAAAGTATAGGACATTCTGCTCGCAGGTAATATCAGCAGAGTCGGAATTCAAAATAGCTCAGAATACTCGTACCACAAAACAACAATGCATGATGGAGCTGCAACGTCATTTAAGAGAAATTCATGCTGAATTAGATAAAACCGTCCGCGGAGAAGACCGGCACCTGCAGCTCGTCACGAAAGTGAGTATAAGCGATGATGCTCAATCGAAATATTCATGAGTCTTAACTCATTTGTTGCATTACAGAACCTGCCCTTTTGAGTAATGGGTCCTCTATATTATAGCAAACCGAGACAGAAAGGCAACCTGGTCAAGATCAAATGAGTGGTCCCATGCTGTCATAGCGTCCCTATGAAAAATATCTAGTTTCTATTATATATATAATTTATAAAAAACTAACGCAATGAACAGTGTAGCTTTTAACGTGAAACAAACTTAGTTAACAACACATATATCTAATAACAGAACAGGCACCGCACTAAAGCTCTAATCAATCTTACGTTCTATCCGTGCAATCAGTGTAGTTCTTTATCCGTGCGTTTCTCTGTCCTTGTTTCTTCAACAACTTGCTCACCTTCAGGAACACGCCATTCTCAAGGAGGAGCGCCTTCTAGTAAGCGAACTGCGAGCGACAGAAAAACGCGAACACGAGCTGTTCTCATTGCTTTCGTTTGCACTAAGAGAGTCCCACGAAAAGGAGCGCGCCCAGGCTGAAAAAACCAAATATTGGTCCATTATTGGCTCGGTCGTTGGAACTATTATCGGTATGCTTGCCGTCCTAGTACATGAGCGTACTGGTTGTCTTCACGCTACCGCTGTTTTGAAATATATTTATAACTTATTTATTATCATTAATAACAGTAATATAATCATTAATATATAAAGTAGCAACTCTTGAGCTGCTCAATTGCAAAAACATGGCGCGCACAGACTTATCTTCTAATTCATTGATTTTTTGTGCTGCGTTTTCTGTTCAGGAATCGTTGCTAGTACCATCAACAACCAATATCGTCTGCACCAGTTAAGGAAGCTTGTTATAGACGCAACGTCTGAAACAGCCAAATGCCGTGACCTTATCATGCAGGTATTCCACATGTCTCCTAAGCGGCCACAATCGGACTGTCTTTCCCATACATGGGCGTGTACGGAGACTTATTAAGCTTCATTTCTACATCATGACGCCATTATAAAGATATCGTTAGTTGGATTGGCTTCGACGATAGCCCAAGTAGCGATCTTCAACCAGCCTCGAATTTTACGTCCAGTGTAGCCGTTAGACAATCTATCTGTCAGGTGGCTGGCTCCCAACCATTACGAAACGAACTGTCTGCCTATGGCCAGGTTTGAACCTGGGCCACAACGTGTCCTTAAGATTAGCAGGCAAGCATGTTACCCACTGAGCTACCACGGGGATATCTTTAACGGGCGTAATGCTTCTTAAGTTTCAGCTTCGGTGGAAGACACTGAAATTTCATACAAAATAAAACACTATAGACCTGAAATTTGATAAATGTAAAAATTATACCGACTTTTGATGTCATTCTAGTAATGTAGTTCTCTAGTGAATGTATGTCTCTTGCCCGGTGCCGCGGTTGTCTAATACCTCGTATCGTTTTTTTCGAAATATGCGTTATCGATTTTCAGATTCAGGAAGGACTTAACAAGCAGAACGCACTCCTAAAAAAAAGTGCGTTGTTGAGTACACACTCCGTTTCGGCTGCTACTACTAATAACTCTTCTATAAAAAACGGAGCTAATAGAATCTTAGCGAAAAGTAATGACGAAACACTACAAAACGATACAAATGTTAGCGGGTCAATCGATAAGTTTCACGAGCGGACTGTACATCCTGAGAACGTCATTTGGCAAACCCCACTTGTTAAGACAGCCTTGATATCTGCTACGCTTGTAATGGTTCCACTCGTTGGCTGGATGCTGACTAGATAGATATCAGAGAGAAATTACACTTCGCACAAACCTTTTTTCATATATATATATATATAGTACTGTATAGATTATTGAAAATGTATGTATCTGCTTATAAATTATCCAACAAATTTTTGAAAAGATCAGCACGTTTATAACTTACTTATTATCATATCACGACTTCATTTGTAATTAAGAAGTTTCAGCCCAGAACAGGGGGAGCAATGTTAAAGCAAATGTTGGAGTTACTTTGTATTATACACCAATAAACACTAAAAGGCTTCTCTAATCGAACCGAATTAACTAAACCTAAACAAACTTGGATGTGGCCTCGATAACACTTGACGACCATACTTTGATTCAGTAACTTAGGCTTTTGTTTAAAGTTACCTCAAGTGTTGCCTAGTTATTTATGCATGCGCTGACCTACTCCGATTTCCACTTTTAGATTAGCCACCGAAGCGGAAACTGTGAAGTCGATATACTTGAATTAATTACCATGTTCCCAAAACAGGATAGTCTTGCAGGGCGAATTACATGCATCCTACAACGTGGTGATTTAGAAACTATCCAAAATCGAGAATTCTTTTTGAGGGAGGGGGATTTGATCCTAGAATTAAAGTAATGGCGGTTATTTTACACTAGCACTAGTTCAGACGATAAAATGCATCTAGCCTTTCGGATCAATGAAAAACGTATCAGATTGGTTTTCATCATATGTCTTATACAGGTATAGTAATAACAAAGAATTAAGATTTGATGCATGCCCCGATTGCTGAGAGAGACGAGGTGTGAACAAATCTAGCGCTAGCAATGCAGCTCTAGTAGAAAAAAGCGACGCATCAACATTCTTAACTTAAACTGAATATTGTGTTAAATTTTCGTATTTCGTAAATGTTTTTATACACCAAGACGGATTGAAGTTGACATTCTTGCTAGCAATAAATTTGACGATGCCGGATTTGTCAATTACATAAGCAGTTTTTGTTATTCATGGAAGTAGTTAAGTTGAATGGCGGAATTTAGATGATGAGTAACCATCTCATGCTATGCAAATACCTCTTCAACCCGAACCTAAGAATTACAGTCTGTGATGCGCGACTGGTGCACGCTTCCATCAAAGTTCTGAATACGTTAGGATAAAGGGACTGTTAACGGCCGCAGAGAAACTGGCTGGTTAGGCTAAACTTATGAGCAACGATGAGGCCACTATCAATTTAGGCAATAACTCGACGGAGTCGTGATGAGATTTTGTATTTTTTACATTTAGGAAAAATATGACCGAAATTGTTGACTTCAAAGCGTCATATTAATAAATGTGTTGTCCAGCAAGTTATTCTGAATAGCTTAATAAGTTAAGACTTTTGGGCTCACTATTTACTACTCTTTCATTTATATCCAAGCCTTTCATACTGCTGCAAGAAATGAACCTAGTAACGACGGCTTCTGCGAATTAAACTCATTAACTTTAGGAACCCATCAGCAACAAAGAAACCTTCTGAAAAAGAAAATTTAGGTGAAAGTTGTTTAGCGTATTGAAGTTTCTCAACACTTCGGAAAGCGTGTATCTCTCAAAAAATATCATAAGTCTTTTTAAGGCTCATCTCTGGCTTTGCAACCGAAGTGGGCGAGTCACGTCTTCTTTGTTAGACTTCACTCAGATTTAAATTGTATGGCTTTTATAAAAGCTGGGCTGGTTTTTTGCTGAACTGAAGGTAACTCCACAACATTGCGAGTAATACGTTTCTAGCATGATTTCCATGAGCCAAATTACTCTAGCCCTAAGTCAAAAGATAAACAGATTAGCATTAAAAAAGAACACTTTCTTTAGCCACAAAAATAATAATTCCTTTTTATCAATGAATCTTTAAAAAATACAAAAACGACCTATTATCTTTGAAGTCAAAGCAGGTTTGGCTCACGATAGGTGGCGCTGTCTACTAGTCACCCTCCGGTTTTACCTAATCTGAGCCGCTAAAGACGCAATTACCTAGTAATGATCGAGCAGAACTCGTCAAAATTGTGAATTATACCACCCCAGGAGGAATTGGCGTTCGATAACCTGAACAATTGCCAGATTGTAAACCTCCTACTAAGGTCCGGTTGATTTTAATCGAGTACGATCAACTATTACATGAGAAATTCGGGTAAATTTGTGGTAAAATGGAAAAAAACAACTAATTTATACAATATTGGCGCCCTAGTGCTAGTTTAAATCAAACTGCTGACTTATTCATCTAAGTTTCATAGCATATCATTATTATAGTAATTGCATTAGAGTGCGTTTCAATAACGACGGCTGTTTATATATGATCTCAATTCAAAACTATTACAGGCTATCTTTTTTTTAAATAATTATTTAGAATCCATGCATATTTATTCGTTATTATTTTTCTTGCCTACCTGGCTTTTATTTTCGGATTTGAATCTAGAATGACATTGATTTATCTTCCTGCTTCGATTAACCGAAAAACTGCATCGTATGCATCTCGGCATTATACATGGCCCCACTAACTATAGTGCACCTTAGTGCTAAATAGCGCCTCTAGTAGACGCATTTAAAGCTACTCTGGGTACCTAATATTAAGGGTATGTCCGGAGTCAGCTTTTTCCAATTCAGCAACCAATAGTAGCACTGGATATAAAAAAGCCTTATTTTCTCTTTTTGTTTTTTTAGTTTGGGTTAGAATTAACTGTATGTCGTTCATGTGGCAAGTATAAATTCAAATAAAACACAATAAATGTAGTCAGCTGTGCTTTTTTTGTACCCTGAGTATTCCTATCTTATTCCTCGTTTTGGTTTGGGTTTTTCTGTTTCAACAAATGTTGTAGTCAATTCATCCCTGGGATTGTTTAAACGCAGGTTAAAATATTTGGAAACGCTACTATACGTTAGAATACGATGTATAGGCGATAGGGAAGATTAAGCCAAGGCTGGTGTTACAATAGTGCCAAAATCCTAGTTATAAATGTGATCAGGAAAATAATGTTTCTATTAAGAGTATACCAATCTTCAAGTTTTGAACATAATAGAGCGCCTTTTAGAATGATTGTGTCATCCTGCTTGTATCACTGAGATCTATCATTGACAGCCGTTAAAGGTAAGGCAAAAACTTGCTTGGCGGCAGTAAAGAGATCAAATAGTTTCGTAGAAAGAAAAATCGTATAAATGCTAACTTTAAGAATTAATTTATCAAAAAACCTTTGCGGCACATCTGACAGGCAAACATATGCGTTTTGAAGATAGTATATCTATTACGATATATCCATTAATAAAACTATGCACAAGATTCAGCTGTCGTATATATAATAGAGTATAGAGCAATTAAAAAACCCATAAAGGTTTTTCCATATTTTCTTATTTTCCATATATATATATATATTTTTTTTTCCTTTTAATTTTAAAGACTGAACCTGTAATCTCTGGTCAGTGAATCAGTAATTTTTGTCCAATTGTGTTCGAATAAAAAAAGTCAATAAAAGTCCTATAGTTTCATTTTGGGCACCCTAATAAAACAACGAATGTCTGCTTTCACTATAAAATCTGCTCTTTGTTCATCATTTGCATACCATGCTTCTATGCTGGGCAGTTTTCTTCATTTTTTTAATCAAGTTTTCTTTAAATTATCAATAAACTCCAAAAATACCTAAGCTATAAAACATTTTCAAAAACTTTTCCGAGTTATGGAATTTTTTTTATTTTTCTCATACAAATGGTTAAAAATTGCCTTGTTTTATGTTAATATTTTATGTGTGTTTATTATGAACATCAAGTTATAAACATGATTCATCTTTATTAAAATCCACTTCAATATCCCTCGTTCTCAGGTTTTCGTTAAGTATAGATAAGGCTATTGAGTACAGCCACGGCTGAAGTTCCAAGAAGAAATACATTTTTAGATAATTCTAGTAAAGCATTGGCCATTCTCCTCCCTTTAATAAGGCGGGAAAGTATTATCTGCGAAAAAAAAAATGTCACACTATTATTTAGAGTTAGGCTATCTATCAGCAGGGTTGGATTTCAGATCCTGCTCTCAGAGAAAACATAAAAAAGGTCTGAGCTGTGCTGTTGCTTTTTCCCTCCTTCTTCCATTTAGTCTGTCTTTCACCCTACTTATTCGCTCACTCAATCTCTCCAGACAAGTTTCGTGAGTTTGTTTTTTACCGTTAGGCTGGGAGCGTATAATTACAATTACGCAATTATCAACATGCAATTGCTGCATATTTATGATTTTTTTCGCCCTTATGTCAGCTAAACATGTTATGAATAAATGATTTTAATCAAGTTAATATCACGACACCTTTGTCAATGTTTTAGTTCCATGCAATGGATTGCATATTGAACGCTTGGTCGATGCATACTGGCGGTGCTGTTTACTCTCACTGCTCTGAAGTATTAATAAAGCTTCTCTTCCTCCATGTCCGCATCTAACGCTCTATCTATGCTCAGCCACATCTTCCCTTCATTGGGAGCATCAAATGCCATCAAGATTCACACATACATAGTAACAGTGTTCCGGCACACGCAAGCAGTCTGACTTCAGGTTCCTCTATGCGCCTAAGCAGTCATCGACGTACGGATACGCAGATAGATTCAGACGGCCCGAAAACGTCAATAGTACGACGACTACTTCGCTCACGAAGAAGAACAACGGGGAGCAGCCACTAGTGATTACAATTGTATATGGTGTGAGTTTATATATGTGGCGCCATTCGCCGCCAGATGCTCCGTGGCTGTCATCCCATTGACACGGCGCTCTTTCCCGCTGAACACGGACTGCTTCTGCGCTGTCCACAGAAAAATTCCCGGTTGAAGGGAAAGTCAGAAACGGGCTGACACCGAATCGCGAGTCGCATAGGACCCAGTGGTTGAACGGAGCCGGGGACCCCATCACGCTGATCACTTGTCTGGGCACCGTTCCGAGTAATGTAATAGAGGTCAACTGAAACTGCTTAATCGAAATGTACCTCTAGAAGCAAACTAGCCTGATAAAATTAGAGGATGAATTCTCCGAAGTCAAGCTGTTACGTTGATTCGAGAAGATATCTGAGCACGAGGTGTGGACAGAGTTCCAAGATAGCTCTTTACTTCCAGTAGGACTATATGTCATATGTGCATACTGTATAAACACTGGCATAACGACTGATATTTCCTTTGGAAATCAAAAATAAATGTTTGCCTATTTGTGTTGTCTAGTAGAGCAGCTAACGTGTACATTTTGATTATACGTTGCTCTCGTAGTCAGGAAACGACAAGATAGTCGACAAACAGTGGCCAATCACAACGGCGAAGCTAAGGAGATATGTTCTCATAAGGTGTATAGCGTAACGTACACTTGCGATAAGAACGAACTCTCATTGCTCGCTAATCTTGATGTTCAGCCTTGATAAGTAAATTTCATTAGATCATCTTTGAGTTTCAACAAAAATGGTACGTGATAGCAACGACAGAGACGCCAACGGCCCACTTCGCTGCGATATTGCTCAGGCGAAAAATTTCATATGTGCCTATAGCAAGTGACAAGATCAACGGTAACGTGTGTTGGGCGACGTGATGTTGAAGTTCGTGCTAAAGTGTTGAAGTGTGATACGTGTATGTGTTAGTAATCGACCTGAGTGATTGATTCCGCAGTGCCAAAGGAAAGAAGTACGAATACTTCGACGAAAATCTTAAGCGTATTCATGTGTTCAACATTCAGTAAGTACTTAGTCGACATTTGAAGTAAATGCTGGGAAAAAATCACTCGTGGCTCAGCTAGTCGTCTAACTTACAGCCATAGCGGTCTATATCCCAATTTGCATAGATACGTATTTAGATTCCGTACAGAATCTTTGTTCCCGGTTGGGAGCTATGTGGTCAAATATGTGATGCAATATATTTAAAAATGTCTTTGCCAGTTAGTTGAGATGGGTTCGACCAACATAGGAGAGTTTTATTAGTATATATATGTAAGGAAGGAAATATGTAATTATTTTGGCCTAGTAACAGGTGAAACTTTCTTACTATTTCGTTTGTTGATGCATGAAAAAAAAGTTAAAATTAAAACAATGTTTCTAAAAAAATTCTAACAGTTACAACAATATGGAGCGCAACTGTACATTTAAGTAACAGCTTTCTGGGCGACACTTCTCTCAGGAGGCAAGCATAGCTTCAGTGTAACTGCAAAGATGGGGTTTGTACGTGAGCCTTTTAACAGCAAACAATCTGAGTCGAAGTAGAACACTAATTGATACATATTGTTATTGCATCTAATCGGATATTGCTGTCGGTGGACCATGTTTCTTATTCTATTTGTGCATACGATTATTCTGTTTTAGCTGATTAAATTCTTTTCGACTGATGGCTTGGACAACTTGTCTTTATAGGTCTTCTTTAACAAAGCGAGTCAGTAAAATACATGACTTTGGTAGTTTTCCTTCATCGTTACACCTACGCTGTCTCATCGTGACGATTAACGTGGCACCGTTGAAATATGCGACGTATAACATACAAGGTTATAAGATTTCAATATCGCAAACATACACGGACAAGCTGAATGTTTCAGTTGAAACGTATAGAAGATGCTCCTGGCTATAAACAAAGAACGGAGATGGGTCGTATACTATGCCAAAACTAAATGAGAACAACGTAACAGGAGAGATAGATATAAGCTACCTGCATAAACGGGATAGAAAATATAGTGGCCTAGATAAGTGCAATGCGGTGTAGTGGAAGCTGTTTACCTGATTTACAAGCTTTGAATGCGATACGTAAGACACAGGATGATGACAAGGAGAAAAAACTGCCTATAACACAGCATTTTTCTAGCTTTATCGAATATAAGTAAATGGTGCACCATACCTGCGTACGATCACAGCGAGCTCATACATTCTAAATGAATCAGCAGATATAATCAGTTCAATTTAATCTTTGAGTTCTGGCGTTCAAACTTCTTATGTTTTAATAAATGTTTATTTTCGATTAGGGAAAATTACGGGACTGATACATTGTTATATCTACAGATTACAGTGTTCGAGATGCTGGATGTTTACACGTTTCCTTAAGGTAGCATTGTGAATGGATTTTAGTTGATTAGGCCAAACACATACTTGCAAACAGCTTACTGTTACGTTCTAAGTGTAGCAAAGTTTTTCTCGCTGACTTTTTCTATGGGAATCATCGCAAAAATATTTCCCAATATCCGTTGTCGGTTTTATAAGCTTTAAGTGGCAAGCCCCGATAACGCATTTTGTTGGAGGTATCAGATTCGCATACATTACACATATATATATATATGTAATGTATGCGATGTATATATACATGTAATATATATATATATATATTCCTTCCGAATACACACGGCCGAATCACAGGTTTATTGAGTGAATCGATTTCTCAAGTGGCTATGCGATCAGCTACCCATAATGTGCTTATCTGACTTTAGACTCTATAAATTGAAATAAAACGTGTCAATTGGAATTACTAGTAAATAAAAACGACTCTCAAATGATACATTACGGATTTATAAGTGCAATTTTTATGCTGTACGATTAACTGAGCTATGAAAAATTAAACAGCCTTTAGAATACAGTGAACATATAATGCTTACTTAATCATTTTCTCTGCCATAATTTCAGGTAACAAATCAAATCCAGTCCGCATCGTTTGGACAATAGCCATAGTTTTGGAATTGTAGGTGTGATATAGGTACAAAACGTACGCAACAGATAGCTTTTCACAATGATGGACGAAATGATGCGTCGAAATGGGCCTGGCGGAAATCAGGTGGGCTCAATGAACTCCGTTGGAGGAAGCGATTTTGGCCGCAATGAAGGCGAGCGCCTAAATGAAAGTGAGTTCTTAAAGACTAAAGATTTTAACATCTCTTAATTTTATTAGTAAGAGTAATGTTTATAACGAAACGTCATTAGGAGGCAAATTGTGGCTGACTCCGATACTAGAACTGCTGATATTATTAGTTGGAAAAATGCAGAGTTAATTTTCAATGGCAAACTGAAAGTAAATTAAGTTTTATAAAAGTCATCAGATTGAGTTATAATCAGTCTTAGAACTCTATAGGCTTGCTACATGGATTGCAGCATTCGAACGTATATGAAACCGAATACTCACGGGGTTAATTTTATAGATGAATTCAAAGAACTCAAAGTATAACGCAGTTTAGTAAGAATTCCTACATATGTCAAGTTGAAGTAAGGTATCGTATTTTTGCATACCTAAAAACCTTTCGCTCACCCTTATTGTTATCTAAGCTTAGGATTTTTATGTCATAAATATTTCTATTTTTTATTATGAAATGTTCTATAACTATTTTCTTTATTTATATTACTTGAACGAATTAAAGCTCTATTTATATCTTTGATTATGTATTTCATTTTTAGGATAGCTTTATTTTATTTAAAAAACTTCATAATAAATGTAGAAAATTGAATTTTTAATTTGAATTACAAAAAATGCCATCGCAATATTATTATATTACTAAGAGAATTAGGCAGATGCTTTTAAGTTTAAAATGAATCAGTTTATTGTTAATAGAAGTATCTATTTTTTTTTCATAAAATCAATATTGAAGCTGGTGATATAAGCCACACGATTCACAAGTCGTTGTTGCCATATGTGGGTGTCTTTAAAAAAACGTTTTGACTATATATTGGCATGACGCATCATTCGCAAAACCATCTTGCCGACATATGCATTATATTGTGTACCCTTACGGATGGATCCAAATTCTTAATAAATGCATAATTAAAATACTGATATTGCAGTCAATTTGATTGAAGACGGTGAAAAGATTGTGATTGTTCCTGCTCTTTTCTCAAATCGAAAAGTAAGCAGGAACAGTGAAAACAACAAAACACCGGCTTCACATTGCATCAAATGATGATCATCGACTTTGCAATGAATGGTCATAAAGCATCGTCTCCTGTGGGAGAAAAGCACATTGACTATATGAATGACTAAGTTTTTCGCGCGAAATCATTAGTGGCCCACACAACTCCATTTCTGACGCATATAATTCCTCCTTTTGGGCTTATGTGGATTAACGATTGATATTTTACAGACAATGTAGTGAACTCATTTAAACCACTCAATAAAAGTGTCTTTAAGACAAACGTTCGTCCAATTCTTTACCCCTGTGTGGGGTCGGTTGTATATATATATATGCAAACTACCCGTAGTGTTCCAAGATTCTCTCAATTACGAATATTTTTCTTAACATATAACCGGCAAATACAACTTGTATTTTCATCGGTACACAAATATATGTGTGGATTAGCTCCATAAAATCCTCTGATAAAGTATAATGCATTCCGGTTGTGTTTGCATACTTGACTCAGTCATTTTCAAGCTACAGGTCAACACACTCCATTTTATTTTGCTTTGTGCACTAAATAATACAACTTTTCAGCATTTGGCGGCAGTCTCTCACTGGTAGGACAAAACGGTTCGGTTGATCTAGAGGATTCGGCCCAAGTGGGGCCTGACACGCTGGGCGCCCTCGGGGTGGCTAGCTCTTGTCATTATGAGGACTTCCACACAATTGATTGGCAACGAGATCTCGCGGCAGATCGCCAGCGACATAGGCAAGCTACGATTTACTCTATGCAAAAAAAGAAAGTGAATGATTAAATGCGAATTTATGTGGAGGCGCTACGAGGGCATACAAACAATTCTGGAAAAGATTTTTACTATTGATAGAGTTTACAGACGTTGAATGTAGTCCGAATGGTTTATTTATA
Source organism: Varroa destructor (assembly GCF_002443255.2). Taxonomy (NCBI): domain Eukaryota; kingdom Metazoa; phylum Arthropoda; class Arachnida; order Mesostigmata; family Varroidae; genus Varroa; species Varroa destructor. The sequence continues at coordinate 8,492,268 of NW_019211457.1, read as the reverse complement.
TCGCAGTATGATGTGTTGTTTTCCATCAATTAACTTCAACTTCATACGGGGACAGTTCTGACACAGAGTTGATGTCTTATCATGAACTGGTAAACTGTCTTTCTTCGAGTTTCTTATTAGATGATAGTATTGATGTTAAAAGAATTTTCAACGAAATAATTACCCTGTTATGATAAGATATTCGACAGATGCTTTAATGTGTGATACTCTCCTATGACTTCTTGTTGTTGATGTTATAGGGTCCTGTCAAAAAAACGTAACTCAGCATGTGGCATGTTATGGTCAGTATTTGATGCCTGCTCCGGTTGGTTATGTGTACTGATAGTTGGCCTCCTTGCTGGATTGATCGCCGGTAAGAGAACACACAGGCACATAGATTGGTTAAAAAAGCTTGACTATTTTGTAGGTAAAAGTGAAACAAATATTTATTTATATTTAAAGAAGCAGCATATTACTTAACTAAGTACGCGCCATTTTGATCGATGACCTCCCCCGCCCCCTTTTTTGGTGATACCATCGAACCGTTACTGTAAACCTTTTGTGATTTCTAAATGGAAATTGTGACAAATAATATTTGCTTTCCTGTACTGAGTCTAATGCCATCAAGGAAGTTTTGCAGAGAGTGAAACACATGGTGCGGCATCCATTCCAGTCCAAGCCCATCCAAGTTGTTGCTGAATAGTCTAGTATTAGCATAATGGGAGGTGACAGCTTTTATGTTCACAAATTCCGTTTGTTTTTTTTTTAATTGCTTATTGTAATTTTGTTAGTTGCCGATAGCAGAAGTACGAAACAATCGTTTTGCCGGGCAACAGAAACCTGTAATACGCAATTCATTTCCAATCCCGCCAAAGATGTAGCGTTACCTCCTTTGGCGTCAGTTTGGGTTTCATCTAGCAGAGATTGTAGAGCACATTTTTTTAGTTTTTTTATTTTGCATATTATTATTGTTCTTTATCTATTTGTCATCACTTATGATTAATTGCTTTCGAAATTACTTGCTTTCGTTGTATTTCTATAGAGCTGGGCAGATGGACATGCGATCGAATAGATTCTTTTGCGTCGCGGGGTACCCCGAAAAATCGAGCTTTTTTTTTGTAGCCAGCTGTCTTCAAATGGTTTAAAACTATTCGTTGGTGGAGATGTTAATACTATGCAATAAAAAAAAATCCCTGTACTGACACGATAGATTCATTTTTGGGCTGCTTTCCTCTATAATGGACCACAAAGGGGACACATTTTTTGGCCTAAGCAGCACTTATGCCTCTCTCATAATAAAATTCCAAATAGAGCGATTTTTTGCAGAGACTTCACTCATAAATTTCATCATTCAAGACGCTCTATCTTGATTTTTAATGAAGGTATTCCAACAATTCCAGTACACCTACTACTTTCAAATCTCAGCCTTTAAATTATATGAACACCAACATACATAACCTGAGATATGTAATTTTACAGCCATCTAGCATAAAAACTTTTTCGACAACCCAATATATATATATATATATATATATATATATATATATATATATATATATATGTAGCGAAATATCTACTTTCAAATGGTCTGCTAAAAGCGTATATTTTCATAGTATTTGCATACAACACACGATGGTCCTGACAATAAAATGTGAATTTTTGCCTTCAACGCGGTTACTCCTTATTCTTTAATTGATTAGGCGTAATCGATATTGGCGCAGCATGGATGAAGGATCTCCGCGAAGGTATTTGTCCACAGGCATTTTGGTTAAATAAAGAACAGTGCTGTTGGGCGTCAAACGAAACTTCATTTGAAGGAGAACAATGCGCACAAGTAAGCAGACAGTTTTTGTGCTCCTTTTTTATGGAATATTAAAAAAATATAGTAGAATATAATAGTGTACTGGTGACGTTGTTGGATAATCCTATAGAGATAGTACCAAAATAAGTTGTACCTCTTATGCGTCAAATACCCAATAATTTTATTTTTGACGACTGCTCTGGATACTTACACTAGGAAAGATTTTTTTATAAGGCCAACAATGTGTTCTCTGTAGTGTAAAAAATTCACTTCCTTCATTCCATATGTAAGGCCTATTTATTATTAGTCACATACAAGATTTCGTCGATGTACTTCAAGACTTTTGAGGTGTCGGCTAAACAACACAGCAAAGTTTGTAAGTTTGCTTTTGGTGGAACTAGCCCCGTCTATAACGCCCGGTCATTTTATTTTGAACCGTTTATGAAGAGTTTAGAATGAAATATATCTGTTTTCCAGAAAATACCATACTAGTTCCAGCACTTACAAGAGCTGGCTTATAGTACTTTTGTTTTTTTAAAGGAATTAGAGGGACATGTAAAGAAGAACATTTGATACAGCAGAAAAAAACGCAAATCGCAAAGCCTAGAAACAGTCTCGAGAATTGAATTAAAACCTTTTTAAGGTATGGAAAATGCGACTTGAGTGTGTTTTGTCTTAAAACGCATGCTTTAAAGGGGGAATAACAATATTGAGCCATTAAGAGACTAGTTGCTATTATTTAGCTTACATTCTAAACCAAACTAATGTAATTTTTGCGATACAAACGTTTTATTTAGTTACGGGACCGTAATAACGAGAAGGATGATCAAATACCAGCCAGGTAATGAATTACTGTTTATGCAACTGAAAGATATATCTATGTTTTTCAGCAAAACGTACTTTTTTACTATTCAACTATTTCAGTGGCGCACTTGGCCGTCAGCAATCTTTACTTATATTGATGTGGAGGGCGGATGGCATTACGTGAGTACTCGAGATTAAAGTAGGCATATAGTTAAATATCTTGTATTTTGAAGCAATGTACCTCTTTAACATAGATAATCGTTCGTATATAAGTAGTACTATTGAAGAACTATAAGGCCTAATTGCGCTATATTCGACACGGTGATAACAAATATGCTTTCTTGTATTATTGTGAGACGGGTCTTAGTCATCTCTTAATTTCACATAATAAAGACATATCCACTACTCATATGGTAAATCCTTTTTGTTTTATTTATTTAAGAGCTTCACGAACTGGCACAATTCATGTTGCTTCACTTTAAATGACTGTATTCTTTATATACAGGGTTCATTTGTATGGCATATTCTGCCTCTGGTTGAAAAAGACCTTAGGTGGCTACTATAGGTTCCGCCAACGACTCAAATTATGCGCTTAACAAAAATGTTTTATGAACTTCAGAAAAAAAAAAGTGTGTGAATCCGCTCCCCATACTGTCACTGTAATGTAGACTATCATCATAAAAACAATGGTTAAGCATTATACTATATGATATTGTTGTTTGTGTCCTATCTTTGAGCAGTTTTTGGCCTGGGTCATTTACGTGTTCTGGTCACTTACGCTGGCGGGCCTCGCGGCACAGCTGGTGAAAACATTTGCGCCGTATGCCTGTGGTTCGGGTATACCCGAAATTAAGACGATACTTTCAGGATTCGTGATTCGAGGTTATCTCGGGAAGTGGACCCTACTTGTAAAATCGGTAAGAAAAAGTTCGATGTCTTGCCACATTAACACGCATTTGCCATGTTTACGGTTGCTAGATTAGAATTACGCATACAATATATATCTATCATTAGGATTCGATTCTCTTAAAGCTGGAAAACAGTATTCACTGCTGTAACATTAAAGTTGTGTATTTCTACTGTATTGATACTACAACATTAAAATTAAATAGAAAGTCGTTTTGCTAATTATCCTAGTAATAACTTAAACTTTTTTAATATAAATTTGGCTTTCGATATTGATAGCGTCTCACACTGGTATCTTTTTTGTCTAATTCGAGGTTGGTCTTGTATTAGCTGTTGGTGCGGGACTTTCGTTGGGAAAAGAAGGTCCTCTCGTACACGTGGCCTGCTGTATAGGCAACATCCTCGCATACGCGTTTCCGAAGGTAAACTTTTAGTTATAAAAGTTTACCATCATATAATAGCACCTTTTCAGTTGGCAGAATTAACTGATTAAGTATGATTATTATTAACAACACGTTAGTCGACTTTGCTTTATCTTACACAGTTCCAATCTCGTTTCTGCAGATCGAAGATAATAAGATCTGTAGTATTACATAGGAAGCCGAACATTTTCAATTTTCGATTAAGGGATGGGCCGATTATACTATATTATACAGAGCGTATTACCTTTATACATAATCATAATTGTCTATATATATCTATACGTAATTTTTATGATTTTTGCAGTATGGGCGTAATGAAGCCAAGAAACGCGAAATTCTCTCGGCAGCAGCCGCTGCTGGAGTTTCAGTGGCTTTTGGAGCGCCAATCGGCGGTGTGCTATTCTCACTGGAAGAGGTTGGTTATTTATTATTATAGAGTTATTCATTTAACACCGTCACTGCCCACACATATCCGTAATGATCCGTGGTGCAGTGCACTAGAAACCCGTGCTATCAACAGAAATGGGATTAGGTCCCACCGCTGTATTGATTATGGGATAATTCCTTTTAGACAGATACACATGAATTACATTCGAAACACCATATATTCGAATTGGTTCTCGCGAGAGATCTAACAGGAAATGGGCCTGCAGTCAAAAAATCGATATTGAAATGTTTTGAAAAAAATAGAATGAACCATTTATATCTATACCATTTTATTCCATAAATGTATTTATGCATTAATCTCGTTTATGTTAGAAACATCACTCCCCTATTTTTCTCTTACAGTAATTTAATACGGTCTTCCCGTATATTTAGGTGTCATACTACTTCCCATTGAAAACCTTATGGAGATCGTTCTTCTGCGCACTTGTCGCGGCCTCGGTACTTCGCAGCATTAATCCGTTCGGAAACGACCATCTTGTCATGTTTTCCGTCAAGGTTAGTATCTATTATACTATATATCTACCAAACTGACGTCATAACAGCACCAGAAACTTTAATTTGGATATGCTTATTTACGCCGATGTAAGTTAAACAAAGTTATCTGAACGCACGAGGCATGAAATGATATCGACCTTATGATCGTTACAGCTTGATCTGAAGCTCTAAAAATTTAATAATAACTGATTGGATTGTTTTCAGCATGATTTTCCCTGGTCGTCTTGGGAGCTATTTCCGTTCCTTGTTCTTGGTATTACAGGTGGAGTTATCGGAACTGTATTTACGAGATTGAATTTACGATGGTGTCGATTCCGCAAGGAGTCTCGACTTGGACACTATCCGATTACAGAAGTGGGTTTGTTATGATCTTCTTCGTACATAAACGCGGATATCAATTTCTCTGAATGAAGGCAAATGGAGGTATAACATCTAGAGAAACATCCAGTGGAGATCGATGTAACAAACTAAATATTCCTAACTTTCACTTTTAGACTTTCTAATGTAAAAATTGAACGTTGTCTTTTTTACATAATTGGCGATTTCAGGTGCTGACTCTGACAGCCGTTACAGCTGTTCTTTCATATCCGAACCCGTATACGCGGATGAACACCTCAGATTTAATTAAGTTGCTATTCGTTGACTGTGGCATCGGAGATGTAACACCTCTGTGGTGAGCTTCTGTGGGCAAGGGAACAATTCTAAATTTTCAACTGTATAAATCAGTATAAATAGTACTCTAGGCTGATTGCATATTTTTTTCTCTTATTGCCTTTTGTATTGAAGTTATATTTTTCGTATCTTGCAAAGCACACACAGTGTACCATTCGAAATTAATGTTAAGTTAGCGCATACTTTGATCAAGATTATTATCTTGTAAAGATTGACTTCGTTGGTTTATCGTAAAGACTGATTCGTAAAGACATCTTTCACTTGACGTTTCCGAACATTTATTCGCACAGCGACTATAAACGAAACTTCACGGATGCGACGGCTCGGATCGATATAGCGGAGGCAGGTCTCGGGGTCTACGAAGCTCTATGGCAGCTTTCGCTTGGCTTCATCTTTAAACTTGTGATAACAGTATTCACGTTTGGCGTCAAAGTGCGTATCACTATTCTTATAGCATGGCTACAGCAATCTGATAACATGAAATTCATGAAAAAATGAAATATATATTCAGTGATTTTGCAGTGACTAGAGAGATAATGCGTTATTGTGGTGTTGATATAGAAGTACTGCAGTCACAGTAATGAGTGTTTTGTCTTTGCTTTGCACCAGGTTCATTTCCGCTAGCACATTACTAATGAACAGAGTGCTTTCCTATTTGACCGTAAACACATCTATTCAGCTAAACACGTAACATCACTCAAGTGTCTCATAACCCTAACAACATATTCATATGTACATTTGTACAGGTTCCAGCCGGTATATTTATTCCGTCATTAGCTCTCGGAGCAATCACTGGCCGGACTATGGGCGTTGTCTTGGAGCAGATCGCGTGGCGTCATCGCACTTCTGAGTTTTTCTCAGCGGCCTGTGCTAGCGGCGAGGGTTGTATCCCACCGGGCCTTTATGCGATGGTCGGAGCGGCCGCATGTTTAGGCGGAGTTACGAGGATGACCGGTAAGCTTGATACGCAAGTTTCATAAGTTATCGAAGACCTGTTTATAAGTGTCAAATCTCTTTAGTTGTTGTCAAATGGGATAATTAATTGAGAAGAAACAGAACTCTATATTGTAAACAATACGTTCAGTATAAGACTATAAAAAGCTTCTATACGATTTCTTAATTGCACTAAAAATAATAATGACAGGGCCGCTTAAGCGACGTCTTATTGGCAATAATAAATATATATACACCATGTGTTGAGTAAATGAAGATGGATTTCTGTTTGGGCATTAATTATTAGCACGTAATTGAAAGCCACACTGAATCCGTACTTGGTTTTGGTTTGCTTCAGTTTCTCTCGTCGTAATCATGTTTGAGCTGACAGGATCCGTAAAATATATTCTTCCATTAATGACGGCAATCATGGCAGCGAAGTGGGTGGCGGATGCGCTAAATAAGGTGAATATGTTATACCTTTTTTTGATTTTCAACAATATTTTATTACTTTATACATCCTTTGAACAGATTATTTTCGATGGTTCACGTAGAGAAATTTGACAAACCCTAGCGCCGTTTACTAGCCGTGAGAGAACTATTAGGCTGACCGGTCGTTACTCCGTCCAGAGTTCAGAGCTATGTCGCCCCTGTGAATCCTAATCACACCGGCTCTTATACCCATGCAGTAATAAATATTATTAATTTAAGAGCATACCCCCGCTCCATCTATTGGAAAACTGATCAATTAAGCCAACTGTAGTTTATTAATCCATTTCCATAAATGTATCGTTACTTCAGGAAGGTATTTACGACGCACATATTGGCCTAAACGATTATCCGTTTCTTGACCTAAAAGAAGAGTTTACTCATACGAGCCTCGCCGGTGAGGTGATGCGACCACGGGCCGGAGATGGACCTCTCCGCACTCTTCCCCAAGAAGGTTTTACGGTAAGACAACTTGTCAACAGCCCTTAGCTTTCACAGTTAGTACTTTTCTGTTGTTTGCGTATTTTTCTGACTGTTATTGGGTATTAATAAGCGTTTCCAATAAGCAGAAAGTGATCGAAGTTACTGGGTAACTTTTTAATACTACACTTTTTTAAAGAGAAAACATTGAATAGATCTCACGCCTACATTCACAATTCATGTTCACTAGGTTGATGAATTGGAGGCATTCCTTCGAGGAAATACGAACAATGGATTTCCGGTTGTTGTTTCACAAGATAATCCAGCTCTGGTGGGATTTGTTAAACGGAAAGACCTAGCTTACTCACTTTGTAAGTATAATTTGACATTGCTACATAACAAAGAAGTCAGCATGTCCTATCTGCACCAATATAGGAATATAAATTCCAATGATATGATAAGAACTTTTCCTATAGCCTATCAACGATACAGATCTAATAATCACATAATAGTGTAATAATGTAGTTAGACGCGAGCGTTTCGCAGTCACAGAAAAATTGTTCCTCTTTATTTGAAAATGTCGAAAATAACAGAATTGGTTATTTTGATCTCTCACCGTGTTAAGCATCTAGCAAGAATGTGCTACAGTTAAGAATGTATAATAGAGATATCGTTGTTTCACCCAATTTATTGCAGCATTATTGACCCCGGCAGATGGCGTTATCAACAAAAGCCCAGTGATCTTTTCGGCGCAGGTTCCATCACCTTGGAATGGGCCAACTCCGCTCAAGCTTAGACGGGTGGGTTTTAGTTACTAAATTAATTCACAATTTTCGTATTTTTTAACAGGAAAAGAAAACTTTTCCAGTGTTCAACAATGAGAAATTACATGTTTATGATGATTTAATGGTTACTGATGTTTAAAAAAGTCCACTGCATCTTTTAAGGATATACATCTCACGTAATTCTTCATGCATACGAATATACTTTCTTCAATTTTCAAGTACATATTTAGTAAGACTAAGAACCTTTGCGGTATCGTTTCAGCTCGTGGACCTGGCTCCGGTTACAGTGACCGAAATGACTCCAATGGAGACTGTGGTAGACATGTTTCGCAAACTGGGACTTCGGCATGTCCTAGTAACAAACCGAGGGTGGGTGCACCTCACATTATCCATGCACGATAGTCTCATTGATAGAAATGCCTGAATTTTGAAAAGACCGGCTGAAAACATTTGATCCGACCTCGGAATTCCTAACGCATCGAGAAGTACTAGCTCGTCTAATGTGCTTCGACTTGGAACTTGACTGCGAATTCAAGTGAATTATATAGAACTGCCACGTTGAGCTTCGGCAATTATAAGCTAAGGATCAATTTATTTTGATTTCCGTTTATCGGTTAACTGTCGACTCATAAGCCTTAGCAATAACTGATCTGTTTGTGTCCACACATTGCAGGGCTCTATTGGGTATCATTACAAAAAAGGACGTGTTACGTCACGTCAATTGTTTGCAGGGCCGTGCACTCACGGAGGATTCACACGTCACCCACGCGACCGCCGAAGCTTAGACATGAGAAAGATGCATTCGGATAGTTTTGATTCGAATCTACCTCAGTTTCATGATAGGGCACTGTACTGTAGCTTTTTTTCATTTTTGCGAATTAATTAGGAGGTATCCTTTATAGCGACGGCGATAAAACAGCAGCAATTGCAGACCATGAGTTCCCTGTAACTTCGCCTCAACCTTTGTCTGTCTGTCTGTCTGACCTTGTAACCGGTAAAAGGGAGAATTTTTAGGGGAATTTAAAACGGTTATATAGCGCTTCTCTGTCAGGTGTGTTGATTTATACAAAGCGTTTGCAACAAAGAAGACTTCTGAAGTTTGAGCAGACGTAACTTTGGACAATTTCAATGACGCGGTTCACGAGATGGGAGATGGCGTATGACGAATCGACGGTGACAGAGACGGTGTTCACATTATAAAATGGCATATATAGATACACAGAGCTAACAAAATGACAACCTATATTGAGAAATATTTTTGTAGGATGATCTCCTCATAACGATTTAACTCATTTAATTACGGTTTTGCAATTTGCTAGTTAGACTTGCCCATGTAGTTAGTTCTAATACTTTCTTTTGTGTTTCTGGCAATGCCACATCTCGGCGACTCTGCCACTCCTGCTTATGTTTTATTATTGTCGCCATTGATTCTCATAAAGAAAACAACCGAAGATGCTACTGCAAACATGCTATTTAGCATTTCGGAAAAATACGGTACAAAATGCGCTTTAAGTTTTATCGCATTGTCTAGCCTAATGCTCGTTTTCATTAGTTTACCGCAGAATGAGGCTCTTGTTAGAATATTTACCGTCTTTACGTTAAAGCCTCTAGATTTAATGTTGTAATTGTTAGAATGAACTCAGTGTTCTACGTTAACACTTTAATGGCTCGTAATGTCACTCAGGGGTTTCCATTCTTAATAATAAGTACATCTTGTAAAGCTAGTCTGTGTTAGTTCAAGCCAAGAAAAGCCGGCGCTAGACTTTTAGGTCAGCGTCATTTTATTTCTATCAACTGAAGTTCTCAAAGGCCAGCGCTAATCTCTATATGTACCTTCTCTTTTCCGGCAAAAATTAACCGGTTTCGACAAGATTAGCTTCTGCTTCGTGTACTGTACTCGCAAATAATCTGATACGACGTTGCATATTGCTAAAGTGCGCATTTTTTATTCGCATTCTTTTATTGAATGTATCATTTAAAACGTACAGCGCGTTTGGTCTAGCAATATTCATTTGGTAGAACGTAAAATCAGCCATACAGTTAAACAAAATAATCATAACAAGGTGTGATATACGATGTAAAAGCACATGACGGAGTTTTTAAGTAAAAATTCCATCCATTACAGCAGAGGTAACGATAGTAAGAAATATGTTCGAGATACATTGAAGGAATCACTCACCCCCGTATTGATACACAGGACCGTACCACCTCAAGGCGACTAAACAGCAATACTATCTATCACATCTTCACTGGTGTGAATCGACTCTGCCACCAGTTCTACGAAGTGAACAGAGCTGACCTGTGCAGTGGGGCAAAGCTATAATCTTTAGAATTTATACACAGTTTAAGAAATAGACGAACTGATGAACACAGATTTGTTCCTACTCCATGGTAAGCCACCGTTATTTTTCAGCCACTCAGCGTACGTGGCTATATGATGTGACGACTATGACTAATGAACTTTGGCAAGGGAACGTAAAACAAAAAAAAAAAAAGAGTTGTCTTTTTTTTTAGTTATAGCAAACACAATTTTCGTAGGTGATAAATAAAACTGTCATCTAATCATTGATGGATTTTACCGCTATAGAAGCTAATGGGCATGTGTGGTGTTTTGTTAATGTGCGGAACGATACACTAGTGCATCTAGCAGACGAGATTTCCTTGCTACCTATAGATTTGTATGCGTGTAAGAATATACGAAACGAGGTGATATTGATGGAGGTCCGTGAAGACGCTTACGTCTCACCATATTATCAAAAAGGACCCCATTATTAACAACATATGGTGGATTTATATAGAGAAACGGACCTGTAGATATGCACGGTGATTTAGGAAAATATAATTCCTATCCAACGATACTATAACGTAATTAATGGTAGGTAGACTTTTGGGCTTCAGACAATACGTACATTTAATGGCGAGAATTATTTAACTTCAGCATCCGGCGGCCTGACTGGGCCGGATAGTACTCAATTAATCATAAACGGAGTTAGTAAAAGGACAATTTTAAACCATTGGTGTCGCATTGTTAGATGCCGATGTTTATCAAATACTCATTGTGTACCGATAAACCTTCAATAAAAACTTCAAAAACAACAACATCAAAAGGACAAAAAACCATATAGCTAATGCGCGCGTTACCACGTGATGATCATGATGAAGATGATGACAGTGTTGACGGTGATTATGTTACTAATTAATATTATCAACCATGATTTACCACGTAACTGTATAGGGAAGAAACGAGAAGTTTATTGTACGTTGTATTTTGCATAAAATAATAAATATCTCTGGCAAAAAAGAGTATATTAGGAAGTAATTAACATTACACAGTGTGATTAGGTTAGGTTAGGACTATTCGATGGCGCAAGTTAGGTATCGAACGAATCGCTATTGCGTAAGGAATACGAAAAACAATGCCTATTTTGTACTTGCTTTTAATCTTGGAGGGTAGCTTGACATTCATTTCACACTGACGAAGATTTCCATCGGGACACAACGTCCTTCTTGACGTTATGTCGCAAGATTAGTTTTTGTTGATGTTTATTGAGCAAAAGGCACCTGGGATAATCGAAGAAGATCGTGACAATTTATTGTCGACCGCCCCCATTAGAAACAGGTACGTCGGACTTCAGCGTTTATTGCAGGTTGATATCAAACCAGATAAATCCTAGGAAAAATTATTTATCCTATTAAAAAAATTAAGTATAATATGTACTTTGTGTTCATTATGGAATTATCGTTAGGTGTGCACAGATATATTAACATTTATGTTTGTCGAATTTGTACGATTTGCAAATATATTATAATAGTATGGGCAATTAACAGCGTTTTACAAAACAGCATGTGTACATATTAAAAATTTGAAGGTGCAAGCAAGCACATAGTGCATATTTGTTGTTTCATATGAGAGATACAACTTTTTTCTATCAATAATAACACAATAAATGCCTGAATTCGGTTATTTTTAAAACTGCGAAAGCCGTTCATGCATTGTTCAGGCCTGACCAACCAGACGTTGTCGTTTATTGCAACCACAAACAGCCGTTAACTGGCCTTGTCGTAAACATTGAACTTTCATAGCAGTGTACTACTGATCCGTCCCTGTCTTCATAAATGCTAGATTACGTCTTCAAGATATGACACAATATTCTATCTAACGGAATGCTTCTCTTCCTAATAATACACTTTTCAAATTTCGTTTACGTATAGTTACGTACAGGATCAATCGGACCATGTTCACTACCTGAATTTGATAAAACTGAGCACTTACGGCATATATTGAATGTAAATCATTACACATGTGTATATATACAAAGCAAGTGAATGATAGATTCAGAAAGCCGCCGATTCGGGCCCACTTCACACATATATACACTTGTCAATGAAAGAAGACATCATTAATAATAAAAGAAAACGGCCGCGATCGGGAGTGTGCTATGATAGACCACCCATAAGCACTATTAACGTCTAAAATTAGAGGCCGACATTAGGAACAGCAAGATATATATTGGCTGAGGTCAATATACTTAGATTCCCTCTCACTTGAATTAATTTTAATCTCCAGTAGGACATGGAGGTTTTCATTAGAGCAGTAGGAATTTTGTAAGTAACTTCCGAACGTTTCTTCAAACAATAATTTTGCCATTTTTAAGAACAACCTACCTGTTGAATGAAAGACTTTTGTGAGGCGTCAGTCATGACCTACTCAAAAGGTCTTACAAGTTCCATGTCGTCTGGTATGTGTGTACCCAGCACTTCAACATCTGATACCCATTCGTCTAGAAACTTGAAACAACATATGCCTCCATCGACGGAATCATCTATAATAATCATGAGCCTTTTTTGTTTCGGTCGTTAGAATAAAATTTTCCGGTAGTTGATTCAAATTCGTGTAAGGCATTTTAATGAGTCCTCCAGCTTCTTTGATTCCCAACGCTTAGAATCCATACCCCGTTTATATAGATAGACACCCGTCGAACATCTTCAGCTGGAACTTGACGGGTTTATTATATCGGCATTGGCGGATGCCCACAAATCGGGCAGAAAAATAGCTCTTATAGTGCTCGCGCTAATAAGGCACTAATAGGTTTTCGAGAAGACAGAGGCAAACTTTAAACCTCAAATTAATTTTCGGGTCATAGCGAAAGCAAATAGGATATTATAAGAATCTTTTCTTTTGTTTAGTCTTTCTAGATAGCTCATATTGAATCCTTCTATCCGGAGAGGTTCTTGGAATATTGCTCGACAGCACTGAGGTCTGTTGTAACAGAAACCGCTTAAGCCAGCAATGTAGAAAACTTGACCACCTTAAGTTGAAAACTTAGTTCTCTGCATCTTTTCGAATCCGTTCTCTAACCTACTGATCCTGCTAACATTTCAGGTGTTTATGATGCATATGTTACAAGCAACCTTTTTCCCGCCAACGCCTGCTTACGTGAACTAAAATAGCTCTATATACTTGGAAAGACAGAGAAACATTAGAATATGTACAGGCTAAGTTAACGCGCTCGAAATACAACCAAAGATACAGAAAAAATCTTAAAATTTTACCAAAAATTTCAGATTTACATCACAGATTTCTCTAGTCCTTTTTAGTCTGTGTCATTTGTGCCAATAAATAATCAGATTCTTTTCAAATAGTGATACTGAAATTAAAGCTTATGCTAGTCATCGCAAGTAACCACAGTTTTTTTTTATGCTAGACTTGAGAATGCCCAACATCAAATGCGAATTTCAAGCGGCAAAGGAACCTATTGTATTTTTTCCCTATTGACCGAATACAAGCCGTGGTCATATGCTCTAATCAGATGTAAATACAACGCTTCGTAGATGTCTCGCACACAGTCAAAGCACAACGTACTGGAGTGTTCTGTATTTTATTGTAAAAAGATACTGGTAGCTTTGCCGACGTTCACCAGCGCCCGGGTTTCAATCGTAGAAGCCGTCAGGTTCGATTTCATCATCTCGGTCCAGGTTACTTCTTATGAAATCTAAAAATCTTAGGATAATATCGTACAGGTCGGCCAACCTATTGGCAACTAATGTCAAAATCTTACGGTCAGCATCTTCTTCTGAGCCTGAAAGTACGTGCACATTTGATACATACATCCATACGGACAACTATATAGAGTAAATGGTGACTTGGCTAGAGTACTGTATTTACAAGCAATTCTCAAACAAGATATCCTCTACGGGTTTGTTCTTCACCAGGTACGCAGTGCTATTTCCAGATTACTTGACTTTTTGATATATTAAACAATGGTAAAAGTACTAACAGTTAGTAGACGAAAATCTACGCAAATATTTCAAAACAATATTGCTATTGAACCAAATATGCGCCATTTCAATCGATGATTTTCCCCTTACACAATCGGCGAACCACCGTAAATCTTCCATGATTTTGGAGCGAAAATTCGTAGCAAATGCTATTCCCTCTCCTCTATAAACTAACTTAACACAATTTTGAAATAGTTCTGCAGAGCCTGAAACGTATCATAGCCTAATGGTGCAAGATTCGAGCTATACGGTGTATGCTTTCAAATTTCTTACCGAAGTCCTCTGTATTTTTTGTCGGGTAACTAACTACCGTCATGATGGGGGACGTTTTTGACATGGTCGGTTCACTAGTGCAGGTCGACTTAGTTCAACGGCTTATGTAATTTTGCTAGTTGTTGACAGAAGAGATCTAAATCAGTTGTTTTTTTCGACTCATAATGCATGATAACTTTTCGATATGTAAAATCACCATTGTTGGCGTCGAGTCGGGCTCCGCCACAGATTGTGGACCACATTTTTTCACACATTATTACTGTATATGATCCTTTTTGGAAAGATGGTTAAGCACTTTAAAACTGACTCGATTTCGTTGCATGGAGATATGATCAGGTAAATGCTTTTACGTCAGTTCGTCACTTAGGCATCGAGCTTCTTTTTCTGTTGCCAGCTTTCGTCAAAAGTGTAAAGCTGTTTTGTGGTAGATGTCTAGTTTTTTGGCAATGATCCTATCCAACTTCAGCACTAATTTCATCAGCTTTTTTCGCATAGGTCGACCATTAAAAAATATCTTCCACATTGACATTTCTAGAACGAAAATTATGGAAAAATCTTTGGCCTGTTGCTTCCAACAACGCATGTTGGCCATGAATGAAATGATTTTATAAGCCTGGGCAGCGTTTGTACCATCCTAATCAAACTGGAAAATAAAACAGATGTTTGTACAAATTTTGCTCATTTTATTCATAACGCTCTAACTTGAGTCTGGGCATTCGACTTAACTATTGTCAAATCAACATTTAAAACGACTTGTATCACCTAAGATATGCGACTTTAAACCTATGTTAACTAGAATAACCGTCAACACTTTTTTCACAATCCAAACGAGAGTTGTTTATCGAAGTGTCCCTACGCATAGTAAACCTGAATATATATATAGATATTTCAAATAGCTGATTGGCTTTCAAGGTGAATTGGTGAGAGATCACAGACATGTCCCTGTCATATATAGGCTGACCAAAAATGCTTCTAACACAAATATAAGGAATATGTGAATATAAAATTTACGTCCTTATTATTTCCGCGCTTACCTCAGCCCACCAGTTAATGGTGAACCATGAAGGCGTCGCTGGACGTTCGACACACCGATTCGTACACAGCAACAAGCTCACACATAAATAGCTACAAGCTGATTGAAGTACTATACTTTGCCTCATAGTTGGCACCTTCGCACTCCGCTGCTCTGAACTGGTATAGAAGAGTCATCCTGTCCCGTCAGTTTTACTTACCATCATCCGACAGTAATAATCACACAGCTCTTGGCAACAGCTGTTCTAGCCCATGCAAAATGTTGAATATACACAACTATTCATTAGTTAACCTCTAACCGACTACGAATGATGTAGTGCAGCCATTTTCTGAAATCGTAGTTGCCTTCTGGCCACACCTACCGATAAGTAAATGTTGTTCTGTATTCACAGAAAACAACAAATCATATATTGTTGCGGATTCAAACCCAGAATCCACATCATAGAAAATAAACGCAGCCACTTACCCTGTTGTGTGGCAACGATCCAACATACAAACACAAATCCACCTATGATCCAATAAAAGCTTTTCGTTGCCATATCCTACGTTTGCTGTAGGTCACGTGACGAAAGTTGTTTGAACGTCGTCTATACAACCGAACAGATTGAAAGGCTATAATCGCCAGGTTGTCGACTGAACACCGCCTGTCTATAATTGTTTTAAAATTTTAGTAAGTCATATCTGTTCTATTATAAAGTAATTGCTAAATACATGGTATAAGTGAAAACAGGCTTTCGTTCTTCAACAGGTAGCAATAACCTAGGGAACGGTAATAGGAGACGAAAAGAAGACTGATACTGGTCAGCCTAAGAGATGAGGTATTTGGGACACCTAGAAGACATTGACCCTTTTTGAGCAGTTTATAATTCTTGATAACTGAAGACCTGCTGCTGCAATAGTACACATGAAAGTTGTAGATTCTTTCTAATTCCTTATGAAATAAAACTGATAAAAAAAATAGTAGACGAGTCGATGCATGATTTCAGGTGAATACTCCTATTAGTCCGTTGCTGCTTAGAGAAGCTGCGCTGGTTTTAAAGTACGCTACAGATGAGACTTTAAGACCGGCTTTTATTACAGCCTTTATTAATTAACTCAATAGACAGCCTGCACACGATGTGTATCTAATCACTGATGCTCAGAAAGAACGATTGCCGTTTTGATTGCCCATAGACGTCGGACCACCTCTGGGCGTAGCAGTACACATGGTTTACCGGGGTTAATGATCCAGCCATCAGCCAACCTGGCTCAATTAGTTCAAGCTAAGAAGGTCAGGGATCCAAATGAAATTTTGTTTCGCTACAAAGCAGAGCTCTAGCAAGCAGCATTACTAAGTGGAGGCAACGAAGTGAGCCAAAAAATTCGTAAAACTAATAAGAACTACCTTCCTTGAAAGGCGCGTTCGACGTTTCTCTCGTCTCATAAAGGGCGAAGAAATGAAATAAAGGCTTACTGAAAACTATTTTAATATATTTAATATATTTAAATTAAAAAAATATTCCCAGTTCTGTAGAAGAAACAGCCAATTAAGAAATACTTTGCAAGCTAAAGTCCTTGCTTCAAACTATATGTTACAGAACTTGAAAGAATTACCGTATCTTTTATATCGTGTGAAGTATGCCTGCTATAGGATTCCACTGTAACGCATGAAACAAGTCCTGTGATACGCACGTCATATAGTAGAGAATCCACTAGAATTGTATTAAACCAAATTCCTATTAAGAATCGCGGTCAGATTAAGGTGTAAAATGGCGTAAATTTCGCGGGTGATACAGCTAAAAAGCATCGACTGCTAACTCCTGTGGTTTACCACTAAATAATGGACAGATAAAGATATTCGAAATGTATGAAGTTTGATTGAAAATTGTGCGATTTTTAATTTTTTTTGCAAATATTTATTTGTTTGTCAATATTAATTTTATTCCTGTCAAAGTACTTCGCGCCCGCCACTATGCACTTGAGTGAACGTTTTTCTTTGCGATCGAGAAACCAATTACGGAATGAATATATTTTACCTCCCTTCGGACTTCATTTCCTGAATGTTATGAAAGAGTTGTCCTAGTTCAACGATTTACGATTTAAGAAACACGAGGAAATTTTATAGGTCATGTCCGACTGAGACAAGGAAACTGATACATCAATATGGTGTTGTTTCTCACGAAAGCTTCTCTGACAAGTAGTGAAGCGTATATAAGTGCATTATCGTGATGCACCCGGCAGGAATTGCTACTTCTTAAATCCGGTTGTTTTTTTTTGGATTGATTCCCCAAAATAGCATAGAATTTTCAAGCAGTACTCTTTATTGATGGCTCTACTCTACAGTAAGAACTCCTGAAAAATTACGCCGTTGAAATCGAACATAGTAACCAGTACCTTCGTCAGGAAGCCTCCATTGGTATGATTAGGTTTTAGTTTCAGTACAATATTTATATAGCCGCCTTTCATCGTAAGTTACGACCACTATGATCAGCTACTGCAATATTTATTCGGCACTGTTTGTGGTCGAAATCAACAACTCAAAGATGAACCGGGTAGCCATTTATTTTTGTTTAAACATCCGAAAAAATCACTTGCCATGAGCCTAATGATATCCTAACATAATCAGAAACCTTTTTAATAGTGATTTGGCAATTGTCCATAGCTATTTCCTTAATTTTTTAAACGTTGTGGATCTGCTGAAACGTCCTTCAACTTCTTACTGACCTCTTTGGAGACGCTTGTTTGCGTAATAGCGCATTTGTAAAAAGTAATGTTCAACATTTCCAATGCGGTACTTTGATCCATTCTTAAAACCAAATTTAATGCACACGTTGCGTTTCAGTTTCGTCACAATTTACAAATCGCCGAGTACACAAAAAGGTAACGTTTTTGAATATCAACGATCAAATAGTGATCGAAAAATTTCAATTACGACCAATGTGTCAACACATCGGCAAAAATAACTTGGTAACTGCATTGACACAGCCAACGTAAATAAAAAATTGCGGTTCTTTTCTATGAAATCTAATATATTATGCTGTCATAAGATAGCATTTTGACATAACTGCCTCGTAATTAATTACAGCGGGTTGACATTCAACGGCTCTGTGGCCAAGTGGTAAGGCGTCTGTCTCGTAAACAGAAGATCGCGGGTTCGAACCCCGCCGGGGCCTATGGAATTTTTAAGGTTTCCTCTTTTTAGGGTTTTTAGTAACCCTCTTCTTCATATGATTTACGATCACATTAGCTCTTGCATTGACGGGGTCCTTTGTGACAAAAGAATTAGCTTTTCTAATTTCGTAGTATCTGCTGTTTACAGTACTATAACAATATTAAATATTTACATTATTCACAATTACTATTAAAAGCCGGTCTGTTTAACAGAATACATCTGTGTGTAGAAACATTCTTTGCTAATACTTCGACAGTAGATGTCTTCAAAATAGCATGGCGACAAGTGATATTCTATGACGTAATGGATTTGTTTCATCTGGTTTCACGAACTAAATATAATTCACGTGTGCAGTTAGAGCAATCCAAATTAGAGTGAAATAAATAGAGAACGAATCTTATTGGCATATATGTGATGTCATCTGTAACGGCGGCCGAAAACAAACTCTTCAGCTATAGGCGTAATCCACATGTGAACGATTGGGATCAGGAGTTTAAACAGAAACTCCTTTTTTAGGTGATCATACATTGACATATTGAATAGGTATCAATAAGGTTCGAGTAAGGTCGATACAAGAAATCCCCCACTCTTCAGTCTATCCCACTTTGAACATTAATATCTTGGCAAGCATAGTTTTTTAGACTCGTCTACCTGAATGAGACGTCGTGAAAGGTTGTGGTAACGCTTATGTGTCACGGGGTC
The DNA here is from genome assembly GCF_002443255.2 of Varroa destructor. NCBI lineage: Eukaryota > Metazoa > Arthropoda > Arachnida > Mesostigmata > Varroidae > Varroa > Varroa destructor. The sequence continues at coordinate 8,472,678 of NW_019211457.1, read as the reverse complement.
GAAGCTAACGGATTTCAGATGCTATGGACGATAGATCCTGCGACTCCATGAAGCGAAAATCTGGTCGAAGTATGAAAAAAATCAACATGCGTAATATCCTCAAATATACATTATGTGGTTCCCTTGAATATTGTTTCTAATGTTAGATCCCTTTAATTAGATACAGATCTTAAACGAAAAAAATATATATTTACAGTTACATCGTTCAATTGGCCCGTTCAGTCTAAATGCGGGAGTTTTCTTCTGAGCTCAACACATGCTCAGCCCAGCCCTTCTGCTTCGATGGCAAACTTGAAGACAGTTTTTCTAAAACATGCTTTGAATGTTGTGTCTATTAAGGGCATTAAGAGCTATTTCACGCGGTTAACGCCTCCTAGCATGAAATGAAGTGTGTCTACGCCTGGTTTTGCATCTTGACCATCACATCTCTCTTTAGTAAACAAAAATATACCATTATGTTGTCACGGGTACCGGTTCATCATACCGACAAAGTATGAGATAGAAGCCAGTGGCAGCCGCGTGTGCAGAAGTATATGATTTCGAGAACAAGAACACAGACCTAGATTCACGTCGGTTGCGTTGGTCTCTGACAAAGAGTTCAGGTTTAATCTCTTATATCGGAACAACATAACTTCACAGGGTAATGAATTTAGTAACGGCATCGGAGCTGAGAGGTTTTGGAAATGTATGAACAGATGTGTAAGTTAGTAGCAAAGAAATGTGCACCCAACTTTAATTGCCAGATTGTTACTGGCTCTTGAATGTGCATCGAATTACATTGAGCTTGGCCAAATGTCAAGAAACAAGCAAAAACAAACTTTACCAAAATTATCCAACCATTTTCAAAACGTTGTTATATTTGTCCAAAAACTCCCACCAAATCATCTTATTTGCAAAAACGAAGAGCTGCAATAGCGGCCAATGACGGACTGTTGTACAACTATGAATAAAACGCAAGGATTTTTTTCTTTCCGTCTAGACTCTTAAACAGTAGTCCTATGGGAAAAAACAGTGACTTGACAGACGATGTACTTTTGTATTATTGAAAGGGTTAATTAGCTACTGCAACAAACAGACTTTGTTATCAGGTACCAGAGCATTGGTCTCGCAAATAGAAAATCGCAGATTTGAACCTCGTTAAGGGTTGAATATTTTTAGCTCTTGAGGCTAATTTTGCAACCTTGCGGTTGCAATTTTAGTTTTCTCAAAAGTTTATTCGTTTGTTAAATGCTATTTTTAATAATTCTTTACAAATATTACTTATCATACGTGTCCTCATGTGTATAAAGCCGTAGTTGGTTTATTTAAGATGAAAAAATTTTTTAGCCTTGGCGTATCTTTTCCAGTTTGTTGTGCAATCATCGCTCTTAAATACGATGCATATCTTACATTTCTATCGGTCGAATAGATTCAATTTAGGCTTTTCTTTACATTAAACTGTCAGGTTGCTTCTTCTATGAATGAGGATCTATGAATGCTAGAGCCATGCGGGACAATTCTTATACCCTTACACTAAACTTTATGATAATACGTTCTCAGATAACATATTAATCTTGGGTCCGATGACTGTATCTATAATGCACAAGTTCTCCAGAGATTTTTAACACTGTTACAAATACTGATAGTTAGTAGAAAAGAACAAAGGGTCTGTATTTGTGTTTTACTATAAAATGATTTATTATTTTAAGTTTACTTTGTTTTCATCATCATCGTTTTTATTATTTTAATCACATTTCGAATATGAAATCATAGCAACAACTATAACCGCTATGAGAAGAGTGATAGGAGCTCACTCACGACGCAACGTTGATTTCAACGAACTACAGTGACGTATAATATTACCATCAGCATAGCATGGCAAAGCGCTTCGGGAAAGCTCAAGATGGAGAGACACTGTGAAACAATTAATATGGATATGGTAGCAAAACAATCGCGCTAATCTGAAGTTAGTGCTACAATATAGTAATTTAAGGGCACATTTCTTGACAATACGATCGCTAATTTTCAATGAATTACATCGGTGAGTTCAAGTTATTTAATAATAATAGGCTTGATATTCAAGGTAAGAGGTGTAGATATCTGCATTATAAATGTGACTGAACATACATCAATAAAATCGGCGATTTTCAGTAAACGCCTTACACGCGAAACGCGTGAATAAGCGATTCGTTCATAGTAAGCCCACTCTTGTGATCTGTACAGCGGAGAACAGCCACAGCCAATTTAGTGCCTCCTGTTCAAGGGAATACGTCAAATTGGTACTTTTTTTTGACATGCATGTTTATTAGAGGTATAGAAATCAGTACAGGGCTACAATCTTACTCTGTTTTTCATTATTTCCTCCGTACCTAATCATTATCATAGAATTATTTAGTAGTGAAATCGGTCAGCAGATTTGAGCTACTGTCCTCGTTCTTATGGTTTAACCGAATAGCCAGCATGCAACAAAATGTTCGCCATTGTTGTGTGTCTCGATATATATGTATATATTTACACGGAGATATTGAAGTTATATATATATATAATAATAATGGGGGAAACACGTTCATAACGGAGCTGAGGTGACGAACGCTAACAGCAATATAACCCTTGACTATCAATGAAGAGGACTCGGTTCAATTGGGTTATATTATACATAAGTTGAGTGTAGAATTAATTTCTATCTTTCACTGCACTATCCTTTCTACACTGCTAATGACTCGTATAGAACAGAATTTGTACCAACGGTGTATAATAATAATCACGACAACATGAGGCACTTGACCCGGTTTCGGGTTAGTGGTCAGGATGTACCGAAACACGGTTGGTTCATTGCACATCTCCTAGTAGCTGTTGTCATATCATAGTATAATTGTTAATTAGGTTTATATAGTATTTTGATCTTCATGACAAAACTTGATCTTCTTAGATTAGTAAGTGGGTTGCTGTTAAATGTGTTACCTCTTTTCTAAACTATATATATATATATATATATATATATATATATATATATTGAGAAAAGAAATAAAATGATATTGTTCCGTTCATCACAATGTTATTGCTACGTATACATAGATGTGCTTATAGAAATGGCTAAAATTATTTGCTGAGCAGTAAGAATCGTTCGTCTTTTGCTGCTATTTTGAACAACAATATAGTGGCTTATTTGAAACGCATAAACATAATAGGCCTTTTTTCAGGTTAAGGGCAGTGGCTAATAAGAACACGACCATAATTTGCTTAAGGCAATTTTTAGCTGACGTCTTTTTCTGAACTTTTGCTACACTGAAATCAGCTGGTAATAATTATTCTGATTTTTTCGACCCTTACGATATTTTCCGCGTTGCTGCTCCGTATGGGATATCTGTCCCAATACCCACAGATATGCCACACGAAAATTACCGGGAATTTCACAGGACACCAGTTTTGCTGAACTTCGGCACTAACATCGCAATACTAACATCATAGCCTCGGCAGATTTTCTCGGCGTGTTTACTGTGCATAACGCCAGAAAAAAGATGACTCGAAGTCTGGGGCTTTGACGGGGTTCGAAGGTCCACTAATCATATTTTAATTGTTTTGTCAGTTGCATCTTCCCCGGAGAGTATTGTACAAATCGACATTTTCTTTTAACACTCGTTTACAATGGCACACCTTTTCAGAAACTTGTTGCCGAAGACTATGAGTATATAAATATATCGATGTGTTCTTCATTTGTGATCTTCAATGTCTAAATCAGCTGTACGTAGTTGGCTGGGAAGAGGCCAATACGATTCGTTTTTGGGCATCGGCCTCGCCACCAGCCCTCGTCGATTTCCTCAACATCGATGATGACGTCGTTCGGGTCAAACGAAATCTCATCGGTCTCGGCTATAAGGAGGTGAAGACAAAACGAGAACAGGAAGAGCAAAAACGGAGGAAAAGGCAAAACGTTTATTATGATGGCAGTAGTGTATATATTCATTGCCAAATTTTAATTGTTAGATATGTCTACTACCTTTGTATCCATCTAATGAACTCCTGCAAATCAGTATGCGCCCAACCTTGTAATATAATATCATTCACTCTCTGTCTCCAGAAATGATCACAGTTATGAGGGCAACGTGGTCAGAATGGCTAATGCGCATCTCATTAAGTGCATTGCCCTGGTCATAACTAATAAGCATGGTACCACACTGGTTCACATCTCAATGATTGCAAAAATTATCACCAGAGGCAAATATTCCTGAAAATGAGGTATTCTTATTATAGGATAGGGATATATAGGATAATACCTGGAAGTGTTAAATAAAGCGTTAAAAAGTGCTCACGGTTTTTGTGATGTGTGAATCTCGTTAATCGACACTTAGTCCAAGACCTAAATATTTGCTACGGTAAAGTCGGATTTTAACTAATGTTTTATGCACTAAATGTACAGGCTCCTTTGCCTTTAGTTCTAGATCGGTACTACTTTGACTTGGGTGCCAAACCCAATATCAAGAAGGACATTTCTATTACCTCTTCACTGTCAAAAAGAGATACCGCTGGTTTGAATTTAATATGCTGACACATCCCCCTCAGATAGAATCTCATCCGTGATTTAATGACTTGAAATCTTCACTCGATTTTGCCACTACAGATCTTACCTGCTTGATAATCGTAGAGGGCCACTGCACACTTGTTCTTAGAAACGTGTTGCGATGGCTCGGGTTTTGCAGCCACCTCATCGTAAATCGCTTCTTCCTCATTCTCCAGTGACTTCCGAGTTTCGTGTTCAGTCTCGTTCGGCCTCAACAATGGGTCATAGATCGCTGTGTACATCGCTGTCAAGCCGTCGCCATTGTTATTGTTATTATTGTTATTCACGTTTGTTGCCTTTGTGCTAAGAGAAACACCGATTGCTTCCTGGTAAAGCTCCTCATCGTCGACGGCCACAGCACTTACAACCTGGCTGTTGACAGCTGATGAAGCGCCTCGAGGCGAAGCTACAGGGGCGGGCACAGGCGTACTTGCGACAACTGAAGGGGGCGGCTCAGAGACTAGTGGCAATACGGGCATCTACCGAACAACAATATAAATAGAAGCATATTACCATGAGAGCTACATAGCTGGACATTAGAAATCGGACGTGTTATAATTACGAAATAGCATCCATGCAAGGAGTAACAGTTCAGTAGGCCGAACTATATCTTTCTTCGAGTTCTACCTCCAATACTACCCCTAGATATTTATTTGGATCGCTGGCTTCTCCCAGCAAAAAAGAGCGTCTATCTACGTCTTGTGTTAAAATTAACCTCTCTTACATACTTGTAAATTTAGTTGTTAATCATCCAACAATACACTATCACCAAAAGAGATTGCATAGTCGCATAGCATAATAATCGGCCACAGCCCATCATGCACTATGATAGTCACAGCTTACCCCCTTCCCCGCTCTGTTCAAAAATTTGTTCATTTTTTGCAAACCACAAACATACATAAACAAACTATATGTGTTTTGAAAAAAAAACAAGCCAAACAAGTCGTATAAGATGCAGCTTATCTTTATATGCGCCACCTAGTCGTGTAGTATTAGCTAATTTGATGCGGACATGGCTAGATTATATGGCTAACCTTTTCCCCGCGACTCTCCCTTTTTTGTGGGCTGGGAACAGACGCTGCAGTAGATTTGGCTTCTACCACTTCCCTCTTAGCGGCCTCTTGTTTCTCAATTTCCTCGAGTCTGAAACCCAGAAGGTTTCTGAAGTTATTTAAATACGTAAATGAATTCAATTAAACACATTTGATACAGTACCAATATAACAGATATATGATTATATTGTAATTTTTTTCCATGTAGTATGTTGTACAGTTAGAAAGTAACTTTCAAAATCTGGCCATATTCTCCAAGGAAGGTTTTACTTGTTTCTTTGAATTGACATAGTTGCTTTGTTAGGTGCCTTTAGCATATGGTAGTGAAGTTTTCCGTTCCGTTCCCTGAGGTTCCGTTTATAGTTTTCCTTACTCACTATACCAGTACATTTGTACAATGGGATACGTCCGAGAAATATACAACTAGATGCAACTGGGCGAAGCGGAGTGTGTGACGGTTTCCGGCGTGTGAAAAGATGAAGAACTGACTGTACTAGTTTAATGGTATTAAGTAATCTAACCTTCTTACGGGTTCAGACGTGACCGATCTGCTCAGTGATTATTAATTTTACCTTTTGTGTTCCTCCTCAATTTTTTTCATGCGTTCTTTCTCAGCTTTAAGAGCTTCTTCCCGTTCCTTTTCTTCTCTAGCTTTTCGCTTTGTGCGCTCGAGTTCGGCAGCCTTTCGGCGTTCTGCTTCACCATCCTGGGACATCTTTTCAAAGCGCTCCTTCAGTGACCTCGCCTTCACGGTAATCTCCGGCCTCTCCTTTGTATACGCCGTTCCAGTTTTCGCCATCTGAATAAATTCCAAGTCAACCAAGTCGGAAATTAGGGGTTACAAACGGCGCAAGTGGTAGTCTCACGAGTAGAAGTCGAATCTACATGTGATGTATGAACGTAATAATTTGTATGGAGGCCTACTGAGAAAGCTTTGATTTCAGTATATTCAGCTAAAGCAGCAAATATATAGTGAAACGAAATTTCGGATAACACAGAGGAAAAGTACAATGCTTGCAGTAGACCTTCACCGTGTTCTGAAAAGCTATGGATTTTTTTACTTATGATTTTTAAACTGAATGTCTCGCTATTCTTATAATCTACCAAAGGATACCATCTGAAAACGCGTAGCTAAGTCCTAATACATTTCTATTAAATAGGTAACATTCTTTTTAGCTTGTCTAATAACAATCGATTAGGGAAAGTCAAGGGCATGACGGTCACTCGCCTCGCTAAATCCGTGCGCGGCTTTATCCTGCTTCCCTTTTTCCACACCAAACGCACCGCCGAATCCTTTCTTGCCGTCAGTCTGAGATGAATGGGCCTTGACCTGAAATAATAAGCGCAGCACAAATACACCTTGAGTTGTAAACCGAACCCTACGGTGTCGCGGATCTACGCCGATATTGCCAATGGGGGACGTAAAGCACAAATTGGCCGAATCTCTCTATTTAAATGTATGTGTACTGCGGATGCCTATTTTATGGGGTGAAATAACACTATTGGCAGGAGATTATATGTAGGTGCTTAATGGAAACAGATGAACTAGGCAGTAACTAACGTTGATATGACCTTCTGGAGATTAGCACTGCCAAATTCTAGGTAACCACCTTATTATTATACGAAACGACTTGAACGAGAATAAAATGTGAATATAATTTATTAAGTGCTCATAACTGCTCGTAGCTTGGTTAAACTTACGTGCTCCTTGTGTTCCCAGCCTACTGCGCAGCGATCTTTTCGATCCTGTTCCACGCCAAACTTTCCTCCGAACCCTTTTGAGTGGTCAGTCTGCGACGAATGCTTCTCAGTCTTCTCATGATGTTCCCAGCCAACAGCGCTCTAAAAAAAGAAAATATAAACAAAAATACAGGCTTATTTTGAATATCTTTGCTGCTTTTTGGGTGTTAAAGATATAAGGTAAATCTTAATTAACCTGGGTGCACTTACTTCTTTATTAGAAAATAAAACAAGCATCGTTATCAATAAAATATGATGAAACAATTATGAATCAGATTAATCGAAAACATACGAAACTGTGCTGGTCTCATTTTGGGTATATATATAAAATTTTAGGAGTAATGGAATATAGCTAAAAAAAAAAGTAAAATAGCAATAATACAAAATCATGTAGTGTCAACAATTTGTACACTCTGTGTTACAGAAATAGTATAAAAGGGATGGAAAACTTGTGCTATCTGCATGCACATACGGTCAGTAATTCCCTATCTAGAACGCCTTTTGGATTGATAATACAGGTCTAAATATTCTAAACTCGAAAACCTAAAAGAAGCCTTTTCGCACTTAATCGCTGGCTGCACCTTATCCTTTCGATCTTCTTGTAGACCAAATCTGCCCCCAAAGCCTTTGGTGTAATCCTTCTGTGATTCGTGTTTTTCAACCTGCTCCTTGTGGTTCCAGCCGACCGCACACTTGTCTTGACGATCTTCCTGTACACCGAATTTGCCACCAAATCCTATTTATTGGCAAACAATGGATCCAAAAAAATTGTTAGATCCTCAGTCATCAGCACAACGTAATATAATATCTTTACTGTAGACAGTGGATGTATATTGGCTGATTAAAAATATAAATCATCAAATGCCTTCTACTAACAAAAAAAAAAAAAGCAAAAGACAATGTTAGTGATTGTAACTGATCTTCAGCCTGACAGTCATCTTTTTTGTTCTCACCGGTACGAACCTTTGGCGTAGTCCTTTTGTGACTCGTGTTTTTCAACTTGTTCCTTATGATTCCATCCAACAGCACATTTATCTTGACGATCCTGTTGAATTCCATACTTGCCTCCGAAACCTACCGAAAATGCATCAATGAGGGAAACATTTTAGATGTAATCTTTTAGAGAAATTATTAGTGTTTGATTTATATTATTATATTATAAATATTAGTATCTCAATTGTGTAGCTAAGACAAAACACAACTTCACAAAAATCACTCAAAATAAGTTTAAAATTGTAAAAAAATGACCAGCCCATTGAATTAACAATATATGAGTAAACTCATTGGAACCTACGGTAGCGAATTAAACATAGAAATGTGTTCGGAATTTCAGCTCTATATTCAGATATGCATCAAGGTTACAAACCTTTAGCGTAATCCTTTTGTGACTCGTGCTTTTCAATTTGTTCTTTGTGATCCCAGCCGACGGCACTCTGTCGAAACGTGTGCGTGCTGTTAACTCAAACTCTTGAACGTTGCATTTTTTTAAACCTTGTGTTTTGCTTTAAGCGAAAGTTCCTTTACTTACATTAAATATTTCGATATTTACTGCTAATTAGTAATACATCAAGCGGACGCTTATATATATAGTTTATATAGATATATTATAGATATACAAACACTTTTGTTTTTTGTACGTATCATTTGATGATTAAATGATCTTTTACTGGTTGAACTACTATCCGAAGTATTACATATGCACTTATGCCATTTGAAGAAAGACGGTCTATACACATTCGATGAATCGCATGTTTCAGGTCAGTTTTTGTTAGATAAGTCCAAAGACGAACCTGATCTTGACGATCCTTCTGGACGCCAAATTTTCCCCCAAATCCGGTCGCATAGTCCTTTTGCGATGAATGTTTTTCGGTTTTGCCTACATATTCATGGCCGACTGCGCTTCGGTCCTGACGATCTTTCTGTACGCCAAACTTGCCTACAACGAGACATCAGATCTGTTAATTTAACTAAGTTTTCTTCTTACTGTGGAATTTTTTGACATTCATTCCCTCAGCCACGAACAAGAAGTATCGCGCTGCTGAAACGAGTGTAAGCAAATGTACCTTTCTGGCCGTTTTTTACAGTCCTGAATAAAATCAAGTTGGATATGTATAAAGTCTACAATTCTGCACTTATTGTACAACTGTTTTGTTTAGTATCAACAAAACTAATTAAATATACCTCCGTAACCGTAGTGTGAGGAATCAACGACTTCTCCCATGAGGGTTTTTTTCAATTCAGCATCTCCGTGAGTCACCTGGCGACGAAGGTCTTGAAAACTGCAATAAAAGCTATTACGGTAGTGATTTCCTCTTATGACGATAGCATCTGTTATAAGAAGTTAAACACTAAACGCCTAATCACAGATCAAGCCTCATATGCAAAGCATTGCTTGGTATTGTGAGGCTTCTGCGCTGCTTCCATAAGTGGATGCGCTACCTGGAACCACATATGACATCTAATGTTTCGGATTTTACGTTCGGTTCCACTAGCTTAGTACCTAATAATGCGATATGCGTCTACATGGTGATTTGAATCCACACTACCACGTGTTCGTAAGCTCGGTAGGCATACACGTCATGCGGACCACTGTACCATTATGGGGACTTACTTAAAACTTGTCAGCAATAAATGCATTTACCTGTTGAATGGAAGCCACACCTAACAACAATGAACAGGTGAACAAATTAAGTTAAGCTCAATTGAAGCAGGCTAGCGGAATTATGTAGAACTAATTGTAACATTCTGGTGTGACGATATCAATTATAGATTCGGTCTGAAACATACTTGCTGTTTATCGCAAAGGGAACAAAGAAAAAAGAAGCAGCAGACAAAAAACCACAACACTGAACATTATGGCATTTTCTTAACGCTGTGGAGAAGTCACTGAGCAACAAGAGGCCGCTTTCTGCGCTCAGCTTACCAACACAAAACTCTCGGCGCTTAGGTAAATTATCTGAGCAACGACTAAGATGGCCTTTAGTAGAAAGAAGTACGGAAAAAAAATAAAAGTTTCCATTAGCAAAACAGGCAAGCTTATGATGCATAGACCAATTTCAATCTGATCGTAATCTGCTAAAAAATACTGGAATTATGTTTTGCTTCGAAAGGAATAATAATCACACAAAGTAAAGTACACAAATGGCGCTGGAAGTTCAAACACTGAAATCTGAAGTTAAAACACTTGATCCGACAACGTATATTATTGAACGTATACAACAAGTGAAAGTACATAAAGACCGTATTAAACCTACAAATTTTCCCACTTGTACAGCCTATACAACTGTTAAAAAACGTTGTGATAGGAATGTATAATTTCATTGGGCATTTGATCGCGTCTTCGTGTGCTTGTGCAGTTACGTGTTTGCCTCTTAAACTTAGAGACAAGTGTGAGGTCGTCTGGATTCGACACCAGGCATGGGCACACTTTGTTGTCTGCTAAACGAAGCCAATCGCTCGAAGCAAAAATGGTTAGCTAAGACAATAGCACCGAACGACTTACAAATCGGAAGCATTTATATGTAAACATTTCACAGAATTTTTCGTTCCCTGAAAAATGTACAGTCGAACATTATAATCTCATAGATACTTTTAATATCGTTTGATGGCTGCAACACGAAAGAAGTTGATGGGGGCGGTACGATCTTTACTAAATAAATAAAATAAAAATAAACAGAAGATAAAAAGTGTTTATAAAGAATTATTTTCTCCTCACTTGAATTAGTAGTCAAATTAATTGATAATTAAACGATTAATGCAATGGTGTTAATCCATATGTGAGGTTCGGAATAATAAAAAGGTTTATTCTATATTAAAGTCAGATATAATTCCAACTTACCTTTAATTCAAAATGTAGAGCGGGCGGTTTTGCGATTTTCGTAAAAAAATAACGTCCCGTCTTAGGGAATACTTGTAAAAGATATTGCCGCGGGTAAAAAAATTAGTTGGAAAAGTAATATCCCAATAGAACTCAGATACATATGGTATGGCGCCGGGGGATATCGATGTACACATTTTTATAAACAATCCTCTATGCCGACAAGGTCGGAAACCATAGATTTATTTTCGCGGACCATTTGTTCCGTGCTGAAAACCAGCCGTTCAAAGTAATGTCTAACGGCGTAAACACCGGACGAAAAAACCCATTTATTTTCAATAAATAATGAACTTCTGGCAAGATATACGGAACAGAGCGAAAATTTAATGAACTACCTATTTTATAAACAGCAAGCTGCTTTTGGTCATAGTGCATATGTTATTGATTTATAAAATGTGATCGTTAATTTATAAACTTCAAATTGGGCTTACTATCTTAAACAACAAAAAACAAATTGTACATATTCTCAAGCACCATTTACTAGTTACTGACTTAGGTCTTAACTTTCTTTTGTCAACAATTAGTGTGGCAGTAGAACAATATAACGATAAGACTTTCAACAATCGTTCGCGCCCTTTCAGTGCAACAGTATAATAAGTAACAATAAGCGTGACTTTCGACAAAAATCGTACGTGCGAGAGTACCACATAGAAATGTATGAAGATTTGAAATTTGTGTTACTATGCGATCGTTAACGACCATGAAGGACTCATTGATGGAATGCTCAAAACTTGAATACAAAGCTGCGCCTTTTAATTGACTGAATCTTATTCAATGGATCGGAGGTAGCGAACACAATGGCGACTGCTGTAATACAGTCACCTTCCAGTTTGACGTGCCCTAACACAACGTTATAAATGACTCAGTAACCCAGCCCAATTAGATCACTCGAGTTGTTTTGGCTTATAACACCCTTTCTCTAATGAATACGATGTTCAAAAAAGGATTTCGCACTGCATTAATTAGGCGGAAAAGCTGGTGTACTGCAATGAGTTGGTGTTGAGTTTAACAAGAATGGAATCGATGGTGTTCGATAAACAAGAGAGAAAAAAAAACAGACTTGTGAAATACTTTGTTCTACATACAGCATTGATGTATCGCACTACGGGAAAAAACTACCTATTAATACTTAGACTTGCCTTTTAGTGCAGTACTTGCCTACTACTTACGCTTAAAAAGCCAAAAGACTCGCTTCTCTTTAGTATATATGCGCATACAGGAATTATTTAGAACAAAACAAATTGTATTGACCCGTTTAACATGTCTAATAACTATGCCTATATATATATATATATATATATATATATATATATATATATATATATATATATATATCTCATTTATGGTGCGCATATGTGACTCTAGTTAAGACTAATTTGGTACAAACATAGTCAGTCATCATCAGTGGATGGATGTGCTACATACATTTAACAATCGTGGCATAGATTTTTTTTATGTGAAACAGAGTTTCTCAACAATCCTGAATTTTTTTATATTGGATGATGGTCAAATGCGACAGTTAGCTTACAGATTGAAATACACCCTGGAAACTGACTCACTCGCTGTTTCTTTAGGAAATCTATTGTTCGCAGCCAGTCCCAGCCTTATAAACCTTATGGCTGGGGATGTTCATCCCGTTAGATACAGGACCCCAATTGTCACTTGTGCGTTGATGATATCAACACCGTCAAACGTTATCGCTAATGGCTAATAAAGAGAACAGATTCACCAAAAAAACTGGAACTGTTGTGTCAAGCGTGACCTTACAGTCATCGAGTTATTCCGTTTCCTCTGTCTATTTGTTGTTTGCTGCGTTACACATTCATATATTGCAAATTGTTGTTACTCGTTGCAATAACTTTTACTGACGTACAAACATCGTAGATCACCCATACCTCAATGACTCCAATTTGGTCTTTGGAATTATTATTATTGTTATAGCAATCTATAGATCTCAACGAATGGACATTGCGGCTTGCATGGCCAAGCTTCTCATTCAAAGATACCAGAAGACGCCGCTTCAAACTTTGTATCACTGACACATAACTACATGTGAATAAACGAAGTTCTATCTAAACGAGGAGGATCTAGCGAGAAGGCCTGCTTAGCCTCACCAAATAACGTATGCATTTAGTTCATCACGTTGTTTATATGCGGCTATTCATCATTAAGTCAAGTACGGTTACTTACTCGAAGGCTCCACCGCCTGTACGGCCGCTTCCTTCGACGGTTCGACTGCCCCATCGCTGTTCCTCTTCAGAAACGTCATTGACGAACGAGGGATCCGTCTCCCAATCATCGTCTTCTCCAGCGATGAGAAGTTCGCGTGGGACACTCGCCACCGCTTTATGCATCTGGAATTGCCAAAAAGAATCAAAAAGGGCTATGATCGAAAAGGTCTGTGTTCGAAACAATTTCATGCAGTTCTCTCATTTTCTGAGAGAAAAATAATATCATCTTTCATCCAGTACTTACACGCTTACATTGAAATAATGTTCCAAGTTTCACATTGGTATTATTATTACTAGTATCATGACTGCCTTAGTCAGACGACACAGTGGTAACGTGTTGGAGGGGGACACCAAACCTCTGAAACGGTGCTTAACTAATAAAATACGGGACATAAAACTTTACTAACACATTTAAGTTACTAACATTCCTGTAGACGACACGGACGCTGAAAGAGAGATATGACTGTAGAATGAGCCACAATCAAATTATTAAATTTCCTTATTTACCAAAATCCACTGAATTTATTAACTCGTTTACCTATAATTCACATATTTTCGGTTGCAATGCAAACTTTCATTAGCAACTAATGGCTAGCAGGTAGTATCGTATTGTATCTTAGACTCGAATGACTCTGCAAACACATTTATCAAGCAGTAGTTCCGACTTCATGTCGTTCTGTCATTAAATATCAATAAATATCCCTATTATTATCAGAATACAGTGCATTCAATAGCAATTTCTTTAAGTCCTATTAGCCTTGCTCAGTATGTACCGTAATATCTTTCAGAATGTTTGCTTTTACTTGTGCTCGCCTGTTCGCGGTACTACGACAACCATTTATTTATACATGTTTATAATTTGCCGATTCTAACATACAGAGCATAGGCAGTACGAAGAACGTGTTTAGAAACAATGCCTAAGCTGACTATTTGGAGAGCAATAGCTCGTTAGCTATAATACCCTTTAGAGGTTTCGCCTCTTACCTTACGATAGTGTCCCTTTTTCCTCTAGGTCATCTAATTAGACGCTTCATCACCTGGTAGTGGAGATTTTTTTCATTTTAATGCACTTTAATGTATATCTTCAGCAGTCGGTTGTTATTCGACAGACCATTACGAGTACCTCTAAATTGCCTCAGTCAAATGCATGTTTAAAGTTACTAGTATCACTGGAAGCGATCACAAGCTAGCGTTTTACCGAAACATTCTGTGACTATTACCATTTATGTGTAATAACAACCTCACTATAGCACGAAAGCTGTTTACTTTCTTATCAAATTTATCTAATCAGTATCTAGCTAGCAGAACGCTACGAATATTTTAGAACGCAGCCCATTCAGAGCATCCGAAAGTATGCTACTAAGTAGAATTGTGGTTATGTGTTCATCGCATTTAGAATATGACGACAGATTCTGCAAGTCAACTGTCTTGATTCTGATCGACTGAAGATAAATGTTCTTTGTCGGGCGAATTTCGGAATTCAGTCGCTTGACTTTGAGTAATACTTGTTTCGAGATGTTTTAATCCTATCCACATATGTCCGCGAAAAGAAAAAACCCTTCTATAATATAATCTGAAATTCAATTTGACAATTATAACCGATCTAGAATTTCTAAAATTACTTGGAAACCTGTTAATTGAAATTCGTCTGTGGTGGAGACACTGGATCGCACTCGGGACTCTTGCCTCTATTAATGCGATACTAAATTAGAAAATATCTAAGATTGTATACGTACATTGATCGTTTTAGTTGTTCACGCTTTGTAATTCAGTTGTAATCCTGCTAGAATGCCAGTTATAGCCTATACAACACACTAGCGAATTATAACGAACCATGCAGCAGTATGTAAAGTCTTCCCTCGTTTGAAAAATTTCGAGATACCAATACGTTCGAATAGACGCATAACAGTTTCGACCTGAGGAACCAGCTGAGCAACGGCAGCTAAACATCAAGCGCTTAAGACACTGAACGAAACTGAAAGGATATTTTAGTTACACAGGAGAATAGTGATCATACTTAACGGAAGTTAGATCTTATCAATTGAAGTTCTAATTAACTGATATAACGAAGAAAATGTGAAATGCAGTCTATTTGACCGATTGAGCCCTTTTTATTAAATGGCTAAATTCATCTTCTTTAAAGAGGTAAGTAATGTTGCAGTTAATACCAAATGTGTCAGTTTTCAGCCATAATTGCCACAACAAAGACGAAGGAAAGGAATTACTCGAAAAACACGAATGATTTCTCTGACAACAAAGTAGGCGAAAAGAATTCTCATCGAACAAAATAGCAAAGTAGTTATTGTTATTATTACTAAGTATCGAGAAGGATCTCAGATATTAATTAAATAAAGACGTGCATATATACACTTATAATTGCAGTTCGTTAGTTTTGCCGGAGAGAGAACAGCTGCATATACATCAAGAATGATCCCGTAAATTCAGGAAATAAACGCTTACGTAGTTTACGTAATTGAAACGTTTTCTCTAATTGTAATATATTCGTTGGTACAACGAATACAAAAATTAATATCTACAACTATATTATTCCATTTATCCCTCGCCGAATAAGGCTTGTCGATTCGCTCCGCAGTGAGAACATTCAAAAAGCTGATGAGGGTTTAAGCACTTTATACGGCTCAACCTTGAAATTGTGTTATCGACGTAACACTATCGTAATCAAGACAAGCTCACAACCTACATCTAATAGAGGAATGGCCTAAATAGCCACGAAATCATTCATCATCGCTGGAATAACTAACAGATATATATACGTATCTGTGGAACTGGTCGACCCAGATTATTCCCTGGCCCTTCTGTATATGCATGAAATAGACCCAAAGTTGAATTTATTTCCACATAGACTCATGGAAATATTTCCTAGTTATTAATTATGCTGATTTATATAGTGACCAGCCGCTCCAATCAGTGGGCTGTGGACTTAATGACTCACAACGGCACAAAGTTCAATTTTGTCTCTACCGTTTCCCATCTATGTACTGTTATGGTAATCCTGTAAATCTTGACGTTTAAATTTGACAGGCAGGGGTACTTTGGCTGATTGGCTAACTCGATTTTTCTCTTTGCTTGGATCCTCAAAATAATTAACAACGCTATTATGAGGCGCTGCCTACTCCAAGGAGAAATTTTCTAACAAATTATGATCCTCGGCTTATGTACATACATATTTAATTATTTATCGATTTAATTGCAATTCTCCTTAGTTCTGCTCGCACAGCCATATAGAACTAGTTAGCGAAGTGCTAAATCACGAATGCGGAAACCACTTGTTTTT
This sequence comes from Varroa destructor, assembly GCF_002443255.2. NCBI lineage: Eukaryota > Metazoa > Arthropoda > Arachnida > Mesostigmata > Varroidae > Varroa > Varroa destructor. The sequence continues at coordinate 8,455,946 of NW_019211457.1, read as the reverse complement.
TTTTGTAAATAAATCAAAACTGACCCACGCTTTTCAGCAGTCATACAAACGCCGCCTATTGTAATCATACCTTTTTATTTTCATTATCTATTGAAATGACACCGAATGGCAATTCACCAAACTCTGCACCTTCGCAAAAACATGATCGCTGACGCCGACGCCTTTAATTTGATACGGCTGACAAACACACTCAAAGTTCCATATAATTTGTCGTTCTACCATTCGCAGTGAGACTCTGAAGAATGGGGGCATGTTTGACGACATCTGTTATAAACTCAAACCAGCATCACCCATCTGTCCCGACTACTTACCCTGCTTACGACGGCTCTATAGACTACACAACAAAAGCGTCGCCGGTCAGTAACTCACGAATAATCGAACGAGACAGAAATTAATTCGGTGACAACACGCACAGTTACATCAGATATGACACTTCACAGCCAACAAGAATGACGCACGCCGGGCTCCCTCGCACCAGAATTATTGCTAGGTGGCTGATGTTGGGAAATGACCCAATGTAAATAAATTGTGGAAGGGGAAATAAAGGAACTGGCTAGTCGTCTGCTATAAATTAACCCCGCGACGGTGAATGTTTGAATCAGGTAGCGGGTTTGGCTAGTGTATTTAGAATAATGACAATAATTTTAGAAGTAACAGTAGCTAATAGTGAAAATTGACATTGAAATGTTGGACATTAGAAATGAATTCAAATAGTTGAGCTGTTAGTAGTAAACGAAACGGATTTTAATCAAGTTTGTTTCAATTATGGGATTAAAGTAAGACGTAGCTTACGCTACACTTAGGAGATTATTTCGCTGTTGTCAAAGTGAACCATGAATTTAACGGTATATATATATATATATATATAAGGCTATGGTAATGAATATGTGTTATACAATTTCCTAGTTTTTATATATGAATTGGGCTAGGCTGTTAAAGCATTGAACTACGGTAAAATTTTGCAAACGAAAAACTTGTTCATGATCACTCTTAGTTTTTAGCAATAACAAAAATTAATTAATTTTTACTTTTTGTATTTTATATAAGATTTCTATAGATGTATGTACCATATAGCAAAGCTCAAGACAGCTTTTACCGACCTAAAAACACGAGACTTCACATTTAACGACACATTTTGATCTTCAATATTATAACGTTTTATAATTGTTTACTCAGTTTATTTTTCACACACAATGTAAAATTTATATACATACATACATACGCATACATTGATGAAATGTGTTAGCATGGAGTATTTACATTTACTGCGTTAAAACTATAGACATTCTATACACAGAGTCGAAAATATAATAGGTATATATGGGCGTTAGAAAAATGAGTGGTTCCCAGTTCGCCAGTTTGTTCAACGGCCTCATCTGCTGGCCGCATACACTAATTGTAAGAAACTCATCGCAGCAGCTATTACGAACTAACAGATTCGAAGTATCGTTTGGTTCATGATACCTCTGCGGCTCGCACACTCGGTGGTAAAAAAAAAGTTTAACAACAATTAAACCGAAGCATTCATCTGGTTGTATTTCCTGAATATAGATGTCCTCTAGAATGCAACTCCGTGATTTCCCTCCGCTATATTATTCGACAATTATATCCAGCATTTGACTGAAATAGAACATACTGGCCAAAGATGTATCTAAATTTAATTTTTCCCTACAATAGTTGCTTCTCGTTCATTTTTTTTCAGTTTTGACAGCTGTCTATTTCAAGAGATTTCTGCCACTATTCTTTTGTTCTCCCACACACTATATATATAGATGGTGTACCGATGACGTCCTTGTCTGCTTGTTCGCATCGGCGAAAGCCAGGAAATCTTCGCAAATGACTCGCTGGTACCACAGATAATAACTGAATCAAGAAAATTCCAGTTGGGCTAGATGCCAAGGTAATATATGTATGCATAGTTTTCCGAAACGATTCTAGCTAGATAACAGATTATGCCATCGACTCAATCAAAGTATCTATCGACGCACGACAATGCCATTCAGCTTTCAAGCTATAATTGAGTACATGACCTTATGACTGTCTCTCGCTTCTAATAAAATATCCGATGAACTTAGAGCATAGAGTAAACGGCTTGTAAAGAGTGCTGTCGCACTGAGCGATTGCTTATTTTGGGAATGGCGACTGTTTTTACAGCTCGCAGAACAAGCAAGTGACAACGCGAAAACCCAGGTAGAAGCCAACGATGTCTTGGAAAACCATCCTCTCCTCTACAGTCTCCTCAATGAGCCTTCGAATGGCACTGCAGAAGTGTTTGATAGCGACTTGCCTCTACCGGTTAATTATATGTGTTTCGACTGCATAAAGTAAACGCGCGTGATTCAAACTGTGCCCCGATAACTTAGTGAAGCCACATCCCATTTCATTGTATTGGTTCTAGCCAGATCGCAAGAGTAGAACAGTCAAAACTGACCGGGATTGCAACAAAAATCGTGGCATCGAAGCCTCTGAAACGCTAGCCGATATCGCTACGGGGAGTCTGCATATGAAATGTCGGTTTAAGGCCTGTAAGCTTCAAGTATGACTCAGATCGCTTGGCTAGACAATTTCGTGGTCGCCACAGAGAATAGTAACGGGGTTATGGTCGCGATATCAAATTTGCTGAAGTTTGGGATGTACCATCTAACAATCTGTGAAGGCTTTCTAATGATGTCCAAACAAATTTTCTGCGGCTCGCCTCAAAATCTGCTGCTGCTGCTACTGCTGCTTTGAGTTTATGCGTAGCTCCTACTTTTCCGCAGTAAGGGGTACTTTCCTATGGGCTACGAGTCTTTCTGGAACGGCGCAAAAGTCAAATAGATTTCCGTGTCACTGCCGATACTTGTGCTAGCGATGAGATTGTTAATTTTATCAGATCGGCCGCGTAATGCACTAGAAGTTAGCGCTATCGATAGAAGTTCGATACTTAACGTCGTTTTCGAAATAGATCGATCTGTTATCCTGGACCAGATTGGTGGGTACTAAGGAGTAAGCGTAAAGCAATAAGCTTAACAATAGGATTATACATAACGGACGAGCCCAGTCATAATATGAGCTAGCCTTGCCTCTAATCAATCGAAGTGCAGGCCATTTTGTATTATATGTAGTAAAACAGACTTTAGTATCTCTAGAATTCCTTCAAACCTTCAGGGCCTAAATATTATTTTATTAGCTGTTGCTTAATAAAATATCGTTTAGTGAGTACCAAAAAGATTCTCCATAAGCGTGTGACGTAACAGTCATACACAGTTCATTTAAATAAATTAAGCTAGTTCAAAGTTTGGGAACGTAACTTAAAATAGCAAATCAAAAAATATGACTTAATTAAAATTAGTGTCAGGTCTTAATATATTAGTATTATTGCTATCCCTATTATTCGAATTATTATTTCGTGAATGATTAATGAATAACCTAATAATTGAATTTACCATTACAATTATTATACTGTGCGCCCGATATCGCTGTCGAGAAAGCATATCTGCATGAAGTTCTTCACAAAATGGCTGCTTTTTTTGATCGCTCGCACAGTTTCCAAATGAAATTCTTTTTAATCTCTCTATCAGAAATAACCGCTATAAACCTCATAGTTGGGTTAATTCTTTGTCTACTTATATCAACGATCAATCGTAAACTTATTTCTATAGGATAGAAATATATAGACGGGCAAAAACGGTGCGGTAATTGACTGCTGGATTGATCGCCGCTAGTTAGAGACGCTAATTAGGAAAGGGCTCGGTCCAGTACTAAGAGGGCCGACACCGTGCTATTAACACATGCAAAAATATACATAAGATCATGCACTAAGTATAGGCGTGACGCAGGACAACCAATTTCAAGGGAAGACTGAATTCGTCCAGAAACTTCAAATGGTTTCCGCTTTTTGCGTAAGCGAATGCATCTTCTAGACCGTTCTAGAATAAACTTTTTGGCTGCCATTTTCAATTCATTAAATTTACGTTATATGTACGCAGTTCAAAGATGTCGATGCTATTTCTATTGTACCGTTTGTTGTACGCGCAAGCCAATATTGCAAGTGTATGTTTATGCGAAATATATGTTGTTATTGATATTATTTTCCTTTTGTTTGTTCCCGTCGTAGTTTGCTTCATATCAATTACGTTCCACAAGCACGTTTGCTAGTAGGGATGGTTTGCAGTTCATGTTCCGTGACTGCACGGACATTCTGTGAATGTAAATTAGGTGCTCGATACCCTATTGCGAAATCAGCAATATTTATTTATCTAAAATGTCTGCGTTTGATGCTATCTTCAGCCAGAATCAACACTGGGGTTAAACGTAAAAACGGAACAGGTGAGAAAGTAAACAATAGTCATTCGAACTTAATCTTGACGTAATGCTCCATAAAATCCGCGTCCACTCTTAACTCAACCATGCGAATTTCCCTGTTATTATCAAAACAGTCCGTAGTGCGTCCGAGTAACCTCCCATTGCTGACGCAATCTGTGTCCGGATTAACTTTGCATAAGATCCAGCCGGCCATTGGGATCCTGTTACACCCTATTTTGTTGTTGACAGTAGCAGGCATTCAGCAGGCCTCGGCGGTTGTTATTTCTTAGTTTACATATTACATACAGATATTTTCTTTTTGGATCTACGGTTCCTAAAGGTCTACTGTTGCTCAAACTCTCACTGAACGCCCCTGTGAACACAACTTGGTTTGAGTGCAGATATATATATCATTGCCCTTCAAGGCTTATGCGAGGGCAAGCTTGCACTGCGTTAGGAGTCTAGTTTATAAAAGTCTAGGTAAAATATTCGTCCAGCTTAGAATTGCGAACCCTTTCCTGTACTGAAATCTAGCGAAACCTTTTACGTAGCCCATCGAACAGGTGGGCCGCTCCACTGATCGACATTATACCCACTCAGTAAGGCCCAGATTTATGCGATTCTGAGCAAGATGTTCAAAAAGTTCATTGACATTTGCTCGATCGTGGTATTTGTTGTGCTTGGTCTATTTTGCAAGCTGCGTGTTCGGTCGGGAAAATTCATCTAGAACAATGCTCGTATCCAAAAAAAGAAAAGTAGGCAGTCTCTGTTAATAGAAAATCAAAGCGGTCACAAGCGGTTTTTCGGGAAGTTCAAGTCTCTTAATTAGAACGAATAACAAAGATACGCTGTTATAGTTCCTGTTATATATTCTCACTTACACAGATAATTTTTAATAAATGATAAATAAATGTCTTATAGAGACCAATGTTGAGCTCGTGTTTTGCTTGAAAACACAACTTTTATGAATGCAGTTTGATTTGACTGTTTTCATCATTGGTAGCATTTGTGTTTATCGTACTATTATAGTTCAGGGATAATTTGCGATAATGATGGCCAAAATTAACTAGGATTATTGCTAGATTCCGTGTTTCGTCTTGCGTATCAAGCTGTCGATTGCTTGTTCAGGGGACCAAAAAAATGTGTCGTTCCCTTGAATAGCAGGAAAACCGCAGATAGCCCGAATCTTGCAAAGAGCTAACTTGAACACAGTTGAATAACAAATCATCTTTCGGTCGAATCTTGTTCTACAAATAACAGTATTCTTGGTGCAACTAATACGCGTCACAGCGACTAGCTATTAAAATTGGCTCAGTAAATTTTGGCAACGGTTACCACCGAACAGTTTCTGGAAGACTCCAGCTTGACATCGTTTCACCGACGAGGAGTAGTAATCTGCGCGACTGGCTCTTCTTCTGTTGGGCTTATTAAATCCGTTCACTGGCCGATCCGAGCTATCATACACAGAATAATCTATGATCCAAAAGGCTCATTTGACGCAGCACCGAGGTACGAGTTTCGAGATGATGGCGGGCACTGGAAGATAGCTACTCGTCGCGATCGATTGTCGCCTGAAAACTTCAAAATGACGAATCATGAAAAGAAGCGGGCGAATGGGTTTCTGGAACGAAACACTTGAATGGACCTGCTCTGAACAGGTAGGGTAGCCGAAAGCGATCCCTTAGATGAGGTCGTCTTTAATGTTACGTGTGAGAAAAATAAAAAATTTTAAAAATAGGTAATCGATTGAAAGTCGACTTGCGAAGGAAGCGTCGGCGATCGATCAAGTTGATTCGGGCAAAACGCTATATTTTCTAAACGGGTTACATGGTCAGAATAATAACAATAACGATAGTAATTGGTACGTTGTAGGCTGTTGAGCAATGAATGGAAAAAAAGCTGGACGTTAATAGACCTTTAAGAGAACTATTCACTTGAAAGCTCACCATTTGTCGGTAGCACGTAGAGTATATGTACGTAGAACGGAAATTGAAAAAGGCGCTAGCATTTTATTAAGCGGAAAAGAGCCACTTGCCAATGCTGTAACAATATTATCTTGATTTGATTGCGGTTGCATGCGCAGGATGCACGGACCCGAAACAACATATTTACGTCTCAAGGTAGAACTATACAATGATTTATTTATTTGAGGCTTTGTAACAATGACAAATTCGCTACCTCAGGTTGTGCCAAAACTGTGCATCTCTGAGCGTTCGCTCAAAGAACATATGTTAGAGCGATTTTTCTGTAGGTTCTATTGCTAAAAGTCTTCGTCTCGTACTTTGCCTAGGCGTCAATGAAGGCTCAAGCTTTTCCGAGGAGTAGAGTCTTTTTTTGCCTCAATGGAAGTAGAATACCAATAACAGTATTGAGCGTCCTCCAAAGCATTGGAATAAACGAATAGATTTTAATTACGGCTGTATGTATAAAACGTACAGTTTCTTTTCCAAACGTACGTTCATACAAACGTTCGAACAACGTTTGTATGAACGTACGGCAGAATGTTTGTGAGATTATGGCGGTTGTCATTGGTGTAATTACCAGGTAAGCCTTTAATTAATTATCAAAGGTAAAAAGCTCAAATGATGAATATCTCTTTCTTTTATTAGTTCCTACTGAAGGTTCTATTATGTTTTCTGAGTGAAGGGAAATTTTTTTTTAGCCCACGATCATAATATGGATCTAAGTTAGATACGTCGAAATCTGCCGACTAGAAGTCAAACCCCCTGGCGGTAAAATTAGTCCAAGGAAATCTGCCCGGATGATTGACAAGTCACATAGAAGAGACAACATAGTGGTAGCTAATTACGGGATACTAAATAAGCTCACTGACAGGGATTTCTGGTTTCCCTTTTATCAATGTTTACAGCGAAAAAACATTGTATTGCCATTTATACTTTCCGTAATGTCTACTTTGCCCATTCTAAATAACTTCATTATCAAAATAAAGACGTGTATTTGTTTCCAGAACCTTGACACGTTACTCAAGGTTTAAGACCAAGTCATTTTGACGAAATATATTGGACTTGTGTTGTACGTATATATGTGTATATATATATATATATATATATATGCGTCACACTAAGCTCGGCAATATCGGAAGGTCTTGTCCAATGGATTTTTCTATCTACCTTCACATGTTGATATATGAAGCTCTACCATTTTATTCTACGTTCAATTGAAGTAAGCTGATTAGCCATACGTTGGTAGCTACGGTTTTTTTTTGTATTATTTTTATTATTGACTATCGCAGGAATAACCTTACTTTTCTTCATCACATAACATCTGTTTGGTAACTGGAGATCAATGAGTCTTCAGTAAGGCTAGCTGAGTCCATGTAGGATATTTACTCGTGTTGGTTTTGCATTTTACATGCTGCTAAGATAGAAATGGCGATGATACCATGTTTCCCTCATCTACGCTGAAGGCATACCACCTTTAGGAATATCTAATTACGTGAAAAAGGCTGCCAGCTTTGAGACAGCTTATTAATAATAAGTCAACCAATAGAAGATTTCACTTCATCATGCCTGATTTACGTAATAATTATATTGTGCTCGAAATATCTTCGTAAAGTTAAGTCGTTGCTCTTTTGTTACTACTACGCCAACAGGGACAGCAGCATGATGAAAAACGCCAAAGGATACGATCGTAGAACGGAAATCTTCGATAGAATTCGAGAGTCGCAGTCTTTTCAGTTAGGCCACCTGTTGATATCAAAACAAGTTTTCGAAATAGAGCCTTTTACCCTAATAACCTGATTTCATTCGACAGCGACGGAAGAATGGTATTGTTTCGGAGATATCGGGCGTTTTTCATCGCACCCTTGTAATGGGTCCATCTAATAAGCTTCAAGCCATAAGGGTAACTGGTTCAGTACATTTAAATGTTGTGCTCCCTGTATAATTAAACGGAAGAGTTAGGAGTAACTCGATTTGTTAATGGAGGCCTTTGGTGGATGACTGCGATCGTCTGACTTTCTTTCTTCTCTAAGGAAAAAATGTTTTTTTCTTAGAAGGTACCCACGTGTTTTAAGACATAAATGAAATTTTTTCGTTGGCGTCAAGCGTTCGTGATGGTTAACGATGCCTATTCTGAGAATTCGTTGGTAACTTAACCTAAAACATTAAAAACTTTCTTTTAACCTTGCCGAAGCAGGAAGCTTGCTTCAACATCCGCTAGTTTACTCCACTGTTGTTTAGGCGGCACCAAAGGAGCTACCAGAGTTTTTGGCTTTTCGCGTACACCCGCAGGCTAGAGCCCCTCAGTATACAGTATACTCGAAATACCTCTGGTTGTTACATTTTAAAGCTAAGAATCAAGCGTGACGAATGAAAATTACTTATTATTAAACTTTTACCATAATTTTATCATTTATAATCAAATGGCTACCAAACGGAACAGCTGACTCTACTCTACATACGCCTTTTCTCAATCGATTAACAGAATTTTTCGTCTCATGCTGTATATTCCACCAATAGCGACCCCCAGTTAAACTATTAGCGAGGGCAAGTTTTTCATGCTACAACTAGGTGATTTCGAAGAAGATCGGTAGAAGCGTGTTGCCGCATGGAAGATGTTAAATATAAGTAAATATATATATATATATATATTATATTTTTACAAGTATATACCACTTAACTCTTTCTCATATACTTTAATTTCACGTCATAGCATGTACATCGGCTGCTTATAGCCCTATAGCAAAAGATGTTTATATAGGTCCCAGAAACACTCTGTATGTACGTACAGGAGCATATTGAGTAAATTTGCTAGCGGAGAAAGATCGTGCAAAATGTTACTCTGTCTAAACTAATTTAGTAATTGTCAATATTCTCATTAAATAAAAATATTATAACGACGCATAGTACTATACAGTAGTATATCTGATTAGCTAATTATACCGTTGGTTCGTTACGATATAGTTCTACAAGTCTGTTCTATCTCCTCTTTGCAGTTACACCTATATTGGATACTTTACTGCGTAGAGATATCTAAAATTGACAACAGATCAGATATTTAAACAGCGGAACGAAATTCGTATATACATATCTGACAAGTTCACTGGGTTGTGGGGTAAAGTCCGTGAGTCTGCAAATAGGTTGACATTTCCGTTGGATTGCACTCCTGACACAGAATGTTACCAGTTAGGTAAGAGCTCAGAATCAGAAAGTTAGCAATAAAAGCTTACTTACGTTTACGACATCAAACTGTTATCGGAAACTGTTTCATAGATCAGATCATTGACTCGTGCTCCCCACCTAGTCAACGATTGTATCGCAATTCCTGATGAAAAGCAACTCGTACAAAAGTAGAGAAATTCAACTGAGAGTTGCGTGCATAGAATGCTACTCTATATTGGATTGTCAGTGTGGACAATGCAGCCAAAAAGCGAAAAGCGGATTCGGAAAAAGGCAAGAAGGACTCGATGCAGGAAAATGCTGATAGAAAAATTTTGATATGTCTGTAGTGGTCCATAAACATGTACTTGCTATACAGCGTTTCAGGGACTATTAGCACAAAGGTATACGTGTCTATTGGCTGGTGGGATTGCGCGTATTTGGTCAGTAAACTTTTTTACGCGCCGATGTATTGACAGAGATTGATAAATTTTGTCGGTGCTTGATGCGAAGCTCCATTAAATTGATTTGAAGTATTCGAGCTCTGTGTTTCAGATCGTATCATATGATTTTCATGCTCCAATTCCCCTGGCCAATAATAGAGCTCCTGTGTATCCTGTTATTGTACATGCATTGTACTCCACTTTGTATCTATCTAACTATTGTGCTTCAGGCAGTTGCCGATCCAGGTTTAGTTTTTCCTCTTAGACAAAGTTGCAGCAGTAGCTTAAACCAAGGCACACGCATAGAACGACGGTTAATGACACAAGTCACTGACATGCTACCTTCTACAGTCATTTCTGCACGAATAAATATTGTTGGATATCGTTACAACTATAGGACTTTTTTTAAAAACATGCATTACTTCTACCAACAAAATCTAATTTATTGCGTCAATATCAGATATATACCACTTTCTAAATGTGCAGGCCCCATATATATATATATATATATATATAAGTACAAAAAGGTAATTTTGTGCATTCGTTGAAAGGCATAGAAAGTTGTTCGCCGTTTTTCTAGCTTTGCTGCTTTGGTCGTCGACTGTAGAGTCTGTAAAATCGGTGCATAATTAAGAAAATTAATAAGGGTAAACCGAGCGTTAACGTACAAGGGCTTTCTCTCTATTCTATTGACTCATAATGAAAAACATTCTGTGTTCTGGCTGTCTCAGAGTTGGTCCCATTTAGTTGGTCTGTTTTCATAGTTCTATTTACCTTCTTCTTGTAGAAATACCCTGAATAATTTCCGATGCTTTCTGATAGAGGTCTGTAAAACATGCTTGCGTCTTTGCACAATCAAAGCCATTTCCTCCCACGGGACAGAAGATGTCTGTTTTCCTTCAAATGCATAGTAAAAGTCCCTTGACAATTAGCTAGTTCATTAAATTGACTTATATATAGTTTCTTGGTTATGAGCGATTCGGTACCTACCGAAGTTTCGTAGCAGTATTAAGACCTAAACCTTTTAGCTAGAAAGTCTGCTGGAGCCTGTTTTGATTATCAAACAAACAGCTGGTCCTTTTTGTTAGCAGGAAAAACTGACTTGTTGATCAACTCTCGCATAGCTAATTACCGTTTGAGCTAAATATTCTGTTAAACACTATATATTATACCAGTACGTAGAATGTCGGATGCGACCAATATGACGACTCACGTTGTGACGCGAAATCAGTCAATGTTCTCATCGTTTTAGGGAAATCTACACAGAAATCATGGTTTCATTTACTCTAATCAAGTCAGGGGCACGACTATACACTGCAATGACAGTGAAATCACGCTAACCGTCCTACCGCCCAACAGATGCTAATTACAGACATACACTTCTTACGGTTCTACATACTGTCAGCAAAATTTCTGTGACACAAGAATATCATTTAAGTAAAGTCAAATTGTTGGTTCGATGTCTTCGAGGTAACGTTCAGACAAGAAATCGGCAGATTCGGCCAACTGATGTAAAATCGAATGGAGCCCTTGAAGATGCAGACGGAATGTGCTGGCCAGCTGTACTCCGTAATCATTCTCGACGAAGTCGCACAACGACTCCGAATCAGTATCTCCGTCTGAGATAGCTGAAGCCACAGAACCGGTGCTAAGATGCAGTTGATGAGACCCCTGCAGCGGGGTTATGGATGGTACCCTTAGGCTGGAACCGTGCGAATAATGGTGGAAGTCATGTTGAACTTTGTACGATCCCGTATCACGAGACCCGCTGAGGAGATGAAGATTAGAATTTTGCGAACTGCCAGGAGCACACCAGAGAAGCTCTTTTTTGACATCGTGAAGCATCGTAAAAAGCGAATGCAAATCTCCGGAACGTACGGCGGCTGGCGGTGTGACCTTGCCGGCAGTGGCATCCAGATCACGCAATCGACTAGGCACAAGAACCGTTGAGTCCATGTTGGATATCGATTTAACGAAACGTTCCATGGAATTGAGGATGGACTGCTGTGAGCATCTGATTTCACCGGCGACCGTACCTTCGGCTCGGCTGGGACGACGACTCGAGGGACGAGGTGATCGTACTTCAAGGCTTCGCTGGTACATTTTTGTTGCGTTATTGCAAATCCTTAGGTGTCACAGATAGACTAATTGTGTGCTCCGTGTCGTCACTTTTGCAGCAAGCGTAAGCTTAACGCGAAACTGAATCCTTTTCAAGATAAGGCACCAAAGACGCGCTGCTCTTGGGTAGATGCGATAAAATTCAAGCAATCTTTTCTGTCTGTATCTCTCTTCCTGCGAATTACACAAGCTCTAATCAAAACACAATTACGTCAGTCCCGAAGAAGCACTGGTAAGACCTTCAATATTAGCGCACTGATAGCCCGCGCCTCGGATCCAATCAGCTGGCTCAGTCGAAATAGCGTCACACGTCTAATCACTCCGATCCTGCTCTGGCAAATGTGTTAATCTTTGTTTTTCTCGTCTCGTTTTAGAATTTGCCCCCATTAGAACTGTCTTCTTCTTGGCGGGGAATCCGTCTCGAATAGGCGCTAGTCGTAGTAGCAGCGGCGGTTTTAGCGCTGAATCTGCGCGACGTGATGTCACACATCCACATCCGTCCCGGACCTCCTCTCCGCTCCCTCTCTGACGCGGCTCTTTCTGAGCTGAGATCCGCCGCTAAACTGCAGCTGCTGAACGAATCCCGCAGCAGCAGCAGCCGCAGCAATACAAACGGCCAAAGCAGCGAAAAATCCAACGAATAACCTGCCCGGATGAGGGCAGGCGACGAAGTGCGCGTTAGTTTTCACGTCAACAAGCCAAGGGGCAGATACCCTATCTAGTGCGATAGGACACACACACACACACGTACACAGATATAGAAACAAACGAGCAGATACAAAGGCAATACGGACGCGGACGCGACGTTACACGACCATGGTGATGAGCTGGCTTGCCAGTTAACTGGCAGTGTTATAGGACAAAGTCACCCTTTCCCAGTCCTTGGCTGACTGGCTGGCTAGTTCGCGTGTCCCGGATCCTCGGTTCCATCGTTAAAGAACGGATATGTTAGCGACGGGTTTGTGTACGCCGCGAATTTGCTTGAGTAATGTTGCGTCTACTGGGCACAACTGTGATTCAGACAAAATGTCGAAAGGGCAAACGAAACGACTATGCGAGTACGAAGAAGCACGCATGACGCGGGCACTCTTTGATTTATTTTGTTACCTCGTAAGGCGCACGACATTTCCCGCGACGTAGTAATCAATAGTGATCAGGATAAATTGATTATGTTGTGTGGACAAGCGAATTAAGCGAAATTTTCCTTAGCTCTAAACATCTGATAATTTGAAAAAGTGATCTAAGCCACAAGGAAAGCTGATCCAACCGTGACAATCCGCGCGTCTATTGACTTCTTACATGATAGATATAAAAGAAGCTTCCAACCGTCCAGCTGAACCTTTTCAATGTTAGCTAATTAATCATTATTAATCACTTAAAACATGTTGTTTTAAGACTTATGAAGAATAGGCATGCACTCGAGGGTTGGTTTAATACAAAGAGAAAGTTCTTCATTCTGCTTCATACCTTGTGTTTAAAGCCGCCTTTAGCGTGTCGAGAGTGATGAATTGGCCTGGCTGGAGACTAAAGGTCCATTGTTATTTTAGTATCTCCGTACTTAATTTTTTTTACACAGTACATAAAACCATAACCTACCAGAACTAAAAACAGGCATACCTTTAGAAATATATGAAACCTCTACCAACATGGTCAGAGTTCCCGTGACAATACAGTAGAAACGCCTTTTCCTACTAGCGATAGGCGCACTCGATGATTTCGGTTTGATACCCACCGTCTACGGGCGCTCTTCATTTCGCGCTGTAAAAAGTCGAGCGTGTGGGGCAATAACTAACTTAACGCAGTCGTACCACACATAAAACTTCAAGCATGTATTTGTCCATTTGGCCTGAAAGGTCAAAAAACACTTACTAGCGATATATTTTACTTTTTCTCAGCCGTGTATCTCAAGGGTATCCTGGATTCGTTTAAAGCGTTCCTTCATATTAAGCGGTTTGCCGCCATTGTCATCTAGTGGGTACAGTATAAATGTGCTGGCACTATCTTTGGCGCTGCGGCAGGGTATAGACACGTGTTTTATTGATGGTATTGCTTACAATTGTCTCTCAAGAACACTACTGAAATTTGGCGTTGCTTAAACCTTCGCTTATTAAGATAGCGTTCCGAAAATTTCCGCGGAATAAGACCGTTACAGATAGACACAGAGGTAAAAGTGGAATTTAGGACTAAGGAAAACAAGTGAAGTTGGGGCCACACCGACGACGGGACCACAAAGTGTGGACAAAACATACGCCATCCTCTTTCCATACCGCCTGACTCAATAAAGTCAGAAAAAAAGAACACCTGGCTGGTGTCTTTTTTCGAGTCCCGATTTCTTGAAAGTAGCAAAAGCGTTTTAGGTTCATTATCGACAATTTAACTGGTGAATGCTGTCTGCTATTGCCAGCAGACGGAGAAAACAAGCAGGACGAAGCACGCAGATCATAATATGGCAATCGAGAAGTCGAAGTTTTATTAGCCGTGTTAGCTACACATACGTTTAGCACAACGATACTAAACTGTCCAATGATGTTGCGTGCCGTCTTCTATCTTTCGACGGATGTTTTTCTGGCAAAAACAGAAACACCCGTGTGATCACTTACATGGCCAGCTATCATTGTATTAGCTGAAAAAACACAAACAATTATCAACGAATGTTGCCATGTACTTGAGGCATTAACGGAACAACACGATCCAGATGAAAGTGAAAGGTCCACATGCTATTTCTGTATAATGCTGGGAAATTTTGGAAGCTAAAAATGCTGGGAAATCTTCCGTAGATTCAAAAACAGCGTCTCGACAGTCTAACAAAGTCACATAACGGTTGGGGAGCCTTCATTACATCTATACGCAATGGCGCAATCGATACGCAAATGGCCGCAATAACAATAAATTTTTGAACGAATCTATTAGGCGAGGACCATGCATGCAACTGTCAGGTGATGTTTGCCCACCCCTGTATCTCTTCTCTCTATCTAATCTATGTATTTCTGTGTAAGATGTCGAATAACGAACCGCGCATAAAGTCTTACACAGCATTGGTTACAAGATAAGCTTGGCTCTCGAGGCAAAAAACGCACATGTTAGTATCTAGCAGATCGCGTTGTCCGAATCTTCGTATGGCGTTTCAAAGTTTAGAGCCTACCCTTGGAGCCGAAATGGTTTCGCGTGGCTGTAATTAGGAGTTTCGCCGCAGTGGCGTTCAGGCAACAGGATGCCCTAACCGATGAAAACGTCTACGAAGGAAAATTAGCAGGAAAGCCCTGCGCAAAAGATGCTTCTTAACAGAATTCGAAAACAGGGGTTCATGTGCAGCAAGATATACATTGATTCTAAACGATGAAGGTTTCGGCGGTAGTTCACAAATATATGCCACTTATAAGCACGAGTACGTACGTGAGGTATGTCGGGAAACGTTCTGACTGAGTTAATTAGGAGTATAAAGCGACAGGAATTTTCTGGATACATTTATAGCGCAATCGAAGTAATCACGATCAACGATAATATTAATAATAGCACAAAATTGCCGACATTTTGCTCAGCTGTAATTATTATATAGCGGTGCATAATAAACTATGTGTGGCCGGCCGAAAATCCACTGTTTGACAACAGAGATCGTATTTTGCATCTATTTACATAAATGCTTAATGGGCCCATCGTTCACCACAAAAAATCCATTACATGACTATAACAAAGTAAGACTAAAAGGAGCCAAGATAAGTTTGTTTGTAGATCACATCTATTGTATCGTGTCCAGATTAAAGCGAAACGGAGGGTGACTCGATTCCTACATAAATATGGAACTTCTATGGCAGATTGGAAGCCTGGTGAATGCACAGAGCGTGCAAGACATGGCCCAAGTAAATGCGAAGTTGTCAGCTAGATTTGAGATTGAGAACTCTCAAAGAGAATTGCCGCTCGAAGATTTGAGATTGAGTTTATTATGCAACTCTGAGAAATAGAAACAGAATTACATTATATTTTACGGTATCTATTTCATTATTAACGTCACGCCGATGACCCTGGGGCTTGACCGCGCACACAGCGTAAAATAAATCCTTTTTTTTTGCTCGGCGCGAACTGCTTCTTGAAGAAGAACTATGGCATTGCTTCGCCTCAATGTCAGCTTCAATCGAAAGTGTCTTTTGATACCTACCATAGAGAAGGACATTGCAAAATAAAGCAGCGTTTATAGATAGAATTCAATTATTTAGTATTTTTAATTTACAAATTTTATAAGTGTTGCACCGCTAGGGTATGCAATATATAAATTATTATAATAGCCTATTTGAACTGTGCGGGAAAAGGGTAACGATGTAAATGCCGTTCTCCAAAGTCAACCTCATCGCCCATAGACCTGTGTAAGTCTCGTGATGGTTAGCACTCATGGCTTCTCTGGGGATCAACGAGTAGCTGCGATGAAATGCTTCAGACAACTTTCGAGCACTTTTTTCTAATCAATTCAGACGGGTTTGCAGAGCCTTGCCTTACAGCGGGCGTTTGTCCATACGTTTCCTGAAGTGCACCCTAGAAAACACCGGAACACGTAGAAAATTGTTTCTGCTTGCGGCCACGATGGTGAGCATTGTAGCGAGGATTCCACGATTTTACCGCGCCATTTGACTAGGGCTCAGCCACTTCTGGGTTGTTAATTACCCTAAGAAGGGACGTCTAGTCTAAAGAGAAGATATTCAAAAGAGTGGAACTTTGACCGCTAAAGAGATATCTCCGAGTTGCCGCAAAGAATGCTAATCTTGTCATGCTAAGAACGTCATCATTCAGTCCTTCCCACCGGACTAAATGTCTGCGTTTTGCGTCCGGTACGGCCGTTAGGCATTCCATTAGACGGGTGGCTCTCAGAGCGAAACAGATTTCATCCACGCCCGCATTCGAGCACCGCCACGTATGCTTTAAGTTTAGCAAGTAGACCGCTAGGCCATCATGGAGACCCTTTATCGACTGGTGGCAACACCAGCTATCGGGTACGTTCATGTTCAATTGTTTAGTAATTTCGTACTCAATTGACCGTGCATCATACTTGCGCATCGTGCAACCTAAGCATATAGCCTCTGCCAATGCATTACACGTACGACGCGAATGGATAACTATTGGAGCAAACACGTTTAGAGTAACTGTAACTTCTTCCATAGTGATAGCTGTCGCTGCAACATAATCTCGCACATCCCAAGTACAACGCGTGGGCATAATTTATACAGTAAATTGTAGCTCGTCAAATATAAAAATAATTAATGATTAACTGTGTCTTTATGCAGAGCTCGTGTGCGACCATAACAAGCGTTCGAACGTGTGAAAGCAAAAGTCCTTGATGGGAAGCACAACAGAACGTGTCACGATCGATTATTTGGCATGGCAAGACGGCGACCCCGTCTGTCTTGCATATTCATACGGTCAAAAGGAACCCACAGTTTCCTCTGCTGGATGCCCGAATTTTCAGCGCTATCAATGAAAATGGCCTTGTATGTTTGCCAAGAGCCTTAACACTGGAGACGATTTTTTAAGAGTAGGACGCAAAATGTGGCTCGTTAACTCGATTAAAAAACAAATCGGTGTTTTTTGTATAAGCTTGAACTGTTCATTGTATTAACGAGCAACCACTGTAAAAGGAGTTCCGGCTTAAGCACTGTTGTATTCGACGTAGTTCAGATGAGGAGTTATCAGTTATTTTCCTACATGCGTGACTATGGTGTAACATGTCCGTGACGATAGTAAATATGACATCTGCTCATCCGTACATCTTAAATGAGAGTACCATATTATAGATACGATTGTCGACCTGTTATTAACAGCTTTTTAAGTATAAAACCGCATTAATTATCATGCGTTCAACCAGATTAGTATCGTACATCTAGCCCCCAACGCCGCGACCTACTCCATTATGCGTACTAGTGGTATTTTACAATGGAAGTGCCTTTTCATCAATATAAATGCTGTCCATTCATTTTATGTTGAAAGGGACAGATGTCCAGGTGTCATAAATAATTAGTTCCTGCGTCGGAACCATTTTACTTTTGATGTCTTACGGTTTTGACAACTACAGGCGGGAGATGCGTGAGGTAAGTGAGGTCCCCAAATCCACAAGGCCCACGACATTTCGTCTTAATGCTGAACGACATCTTTTCATAGGGAAAATTGTTTCTTACTATATATAATATTACATCGTTCAATATAAAGGCTCTAGCCTAATGTTCGTGTTTCTCATTAAACAGGTAGAAATTCTTCAATAAATGGCCACATGGAGTGAAAATACTGCTTGAAAATAATGTTGTTCTCTCTCTCAGGTAATCAGTTGAAAATTTTGCCCGAACCCAGTGATTACGTTGCATGTTTAACTATCACTATAGCATTGATGAAAAGTTTACGTCGAAATTTACCGCGCTGTTTTAAATTATCAGACACTCATGTGATATTCAATCGATGGTCGATTCAAAAGATAGCATTTAACGAAAAATCAAATGTTAAGCTAGTAAACCCTGTTTGTTGATGCTGTCATACATTGGAACATTGTTTTGTTCCTATAATCTCATAGGTGCGTATTAAACTTCACGAGGATTTTCTCGACTGGCGGAGAACTTCAAAAGCAACGAGAACTTCCACGAAGGTGGGTTCTGACCAAAAATCATTTTGATCAAACAAAAGTAATGATATGCAAAAAAAAAAGCTTTCTTTCTTGCGTTTGTAATCATGTACTAAACTTTTACAATGATCGACCTTCTTTAGAAAATATTTATGCATGCATTCAGCCCAGTGTTGCTAGATTTATATGGACGGACGCGCGGTTAATAAGTTAAGTAAATTCGTTATCGGTGGTTCATTGCTGACAATAGGCAGTTTATTATAAACTGACAATAATTACAGTAAAAAAAAAATCAGTATTATTATTATTGTTGCTGAATTCACCATTATCAAATTACTGTTATTATCACCATTAATTAACAATGATAATTTGTTGGATTCATAAAAAAATGAATGGTTACAAAATGTAACTTTTACAATTAATGAAATCAGAATCTCCATCACATACACCAAATAAAAATTTGTCTTTGCCTGACCTTTGGCACAGAAGCGCCTCAACGCTTCAGGCTCATGAAGCTCTTAGAACACTCGCTGGAAAGGGAACGTGGCATGAAGTGCGCGTGCTTAGTTTCGTAGCCACACATCCCCACAGGTACCCTTTTAGTCGGCACTGGTAGCATTGTCCTTTCGCAGGAGATACCTTGCCCATCCTTGTCATCGCGCCATCAGGGTGGGACAAAAGCTAGACTTGCAGTGGAGAATAACATGGACCTGAAAATAGGCAAAAAAAAAAGCTTTGAAGTTAAGAAAAAAGCCGATTTCCATTTGAAACGGATCCACACGCACTTCGAAAATGCTTTTCTAATAGTAGACTTAAATCTTTCCACACTGTAAGTCTGTCTTTATTTTATCTCGCGTAATTCTTGTCAGATGAAATGCATTTGTCCAGCAAAAGACAAGTAAAAATTGTTCGCATTTTCACTCTTGACGGTTAATTCATAGCTTCTTTAGCACATGGCCCGCCATTCTCATGTGTTTTCCATTTCTGGTCAAAAGCGTTTTCTGCGCAGATTGCAAAAACCTCTTTGCCTTTACCTTTCTTCGATAGAAGTTCCGATTGGTCGGGGTATCAGCTAAGATTTTGTGGCTACCATAACATTGCCTGGATGTGCTGGTCCCTTTTTCATTCCGCTTTTACCAAAGCTCCGTGACACTAAAGGTCGACCTTAAACTACAGAACGTCATACGAAGATCCGAACAGCGCAGTCTTTTTAGATATGAATTCACAGGTTCCGACCGACGAGGCCTAGCACGTGCTGTACACAATCATTTTCACGCCAACTCGGCCACAGTATGGTTTGCAGCTTATCACAAAGGTCCTTTTTGTGTTTTGTCCAAAAAATAGGATTTACTGAAAAATCGTGCGACTGAATCTGATGGCATGCAACCAGATCATTGAACAATTTTGTATGACTTTGTTGCTGAAATCGCTGGTAAAACTTGTACTTTTCCATTGCCATATTGTGCTCTAAAATGTTTTGCTTGCTTTCTCTACTCATTGGTAATAACAAGCAGCGTTTACTAAATCGGTTCCAATTATACCACAGATAATGAGACTTGAAACGTTTTTATTACTTCTTAAAACAAAGTGCTCGAGAAAATACTTTAGACAAGTGAATTTGTATGGAAAAAATATGGCGTATGCTTTCCAGAGACTTTGTAATTCTGTTCCCGATGCGGCGGATAATTTTAGTTGTTCCTTGGTCCTAGATTCTAGTTTTACTTTTATACACATTTGTGGCGTTCTTTTTTTGACGGAAATTCACATGCGCTATCTTAATAAGCATAAGTTCCAACAACTTAAATCTCAGTAATGTTCCTAAGAGATAATTTTCTAGTAGGGCCGCGTATATCTATATTTATGCTACAGCGCTTAGATGCTGCCAGTACATTTACACAGTGGCCATTACAAGGCGATATCTAGGGGACATGTTAACCGGACGCGAAATGGTGTTGAGGTACACGGCCGGATCTTTTGTTCAAAGATGCCGATAACAGTTTCCATTTTCTGACCATTCAAGTACACTCGGGCGATGATGACAGCTGTGGTACGAAATTCGTGAGGTATAAGAAAATGCGAAACATGAACCAAATATTCAAAAACAACGTGTCTGAAGACCAAAATCGAAAATTATTAACTTTTACAGCTGCATGTATCGAAGCATAGCTTAAATTACTTATTTTTATGAAAACAGCCCCTTCTAGCGGGGCAAGTCCTTGATGCTATACGATGATCCTGAGGATTTGTTCTTACAAGGAAGATAATCCGGAATACAGACAAAAATAATAAATAATTCGATTTATTTGATTTTGTTAACAAACGTCTTTATTAGAAAATTATTTACTATAGAAAAATAGAAATAAAAATGAAATAAATCTTAAGAAAGATTTCATATCTAGTTTTGAAAAATATCCTAGACACATTTATGACTTTCAAATGAATCTTACTTGAAAATTAACACAGTAATAATAATAATAATAAGAGAAGTTTGATTCTTTTAATATAAAATTGATTTCTATAAAAAAATGAAAAAAAAATTATGCAAAGCAAGCTACTGAATGGTGCTCACGAGGCACAGACGCGGGTCACCATAGATCATTTTTCCTTATGGCATAAGTATTCTTTTCAGTATCTAAAAATAACTTACTATAACTTAATTTCTGATAATGCATTTTGCTCAGATTAGTTTCTCTGCTCACCTATTGCAGTAAGCTACTCTTTAATTATAAATTCAACGTTTGTGCTATTGTCATTCGTACAGAAAGATTTGGTTCTAACGACTATTTCGTCTTTAGTAGTTGTTGGCTACACCAAATCCAATTTATTATTCATACTTTCTTTATTGTTTCTCGCGCTTGCTTGCTACTTCGTCTACATCGTACAGTGAAGTATAGACCTTGTCATCTGATTCAGTTACCTGCCCACATACATGAGTCACCCTCCTCGAAACTAGCTGCGGCTACCCGTTTTCCGGCTTAAGTCATACTATCGCGCAGATATTTACATAAATATCTACATCCAGTCATGGACGCACCTATTGCAAGCATATCCCTTTTCTCAGAGGTTGAATCAAGAATCCGTGGTTGACCAAGCAAACAGGTAACCGCTAATGACTTATACAAGAATATGAATCCTATCGTAACAAGTTATATGTTTCATTCTGTTGCCTCAGTCAAGCACCGTTTTGTTCCCGTAATATGATGTAGTGACAGCTTCTTCGCTCATTAAAGTCAGGGACACATGAGGTCCAAGTGTGAGAGCGTGTGCAGAATTAAGGTTTGCTTCAGTGTAGAACGAGTATTTAAAGCGAGGTTCATGGAGGACACAAAACTCGAGAAAGAAGAAAATTAGCATATAATCCCCATTGATTGAGCACTCATGTAATGTTTCCTCTCGCTACTAAAGTGAGGACCATGTACCTTCAAATAATCAGCGTACGTTTTCGAGTCGATTACGGTTCCTGAAAATTCATGACACATACACAGAGAAGGATAGGACCTACACAAGACGCTTGCAAAAATTAGATACACTCGCGAAATAACTTGCTGCGAGAGAACAAGGTCAATATAATTAGTAGTCAGAGAGTATTCGATATGTTCAACGCGTGTTCTACTGAACGCGATCTAGCTTAGGGGAAAATATCTCATCTTTAAAACACGGTGCTTTGTCAGAAATGTATACAGAAGCCATTTTATAAACCGAACATGGTGATTCTGGTAAGCTGCCTGCTAATAGAAGTTGATGGCTGCTACTCCCTGTAACGGCCCACCGAAAAACTGAGAGTAGACTGTAAGACGGTTTGTTATGATGGACAGCTGACAGAGAAACGTTGTTCCTGTATCAGATTGTATATCAGTATTACAATATTGAGAATAATCGCGTTATTACGTGGCATATAAATCCGATTCACGTAAAATCATGCACTATTCCCATCAGTTTGTTGTTTGTTGCTATCGTTCTTGGGGAGAACGCATCGGTTTACAGGGATGACAATCCACAATGTATGTCCAATTGAGCGCCCCGTTTATTATTGTTAAATATGTCCTTGTTGTTCACGCTAAGGCCCACCACCTGATATACAAGTGACTCGAAAGAATCGAAAGGCACTTATTGCAGCTGCCAACGTTGGCAGGGCTGTTTCCCTTGGCGAGCTTGTGCATCACGACGTCAACAGTTTTGTTACTTATACATATTTTGAGGTTGGCTATTTGTAGAGCAGAGCATTAAGCGGAGCCATAGTAATAATTATTATAATAGCAAATTTTACTAAGCCTGTGTTTATTATCAGAGGTCCATGGTGGTCATTATACGACCCAATGACACCGGGGTACTTCCTTCGACATATTTCAATTCTTAACCTTTCAGTAGAACAGTAGCCTGCCAAGCCATCCTTCGGATTCAATTTCGTGCTAGTATACATGGGGAATGATGGCCTGAAGCTCTTAGCTTTTTCCTGCTTCGAATACCTTCTCTTATGTCGTTACCGTTTTTGCTAAAACCTAGCCTGTTTTTTAAGACATCAAACTTTTTAAAAAAAACTCTGCCCAAGCAACCATAGATCCGAACAGGGACCGTTTTAAACGATATATTTATTTTGCAGTTATTGAAGATGGGACTGTTCCTTCATGAACTAGTAACAGCTGTACTATTGAGGAAATGGATTGAAATCACGGCGACCAACCTGACTACTGGGAACAGGCGGACAATTTATGGCCAATTATAGACCTTTCATGGGCCTATTGCGTAATCTAAAAAGGTAGGCGCAATTTAACCCGCGACGTTACGCTTGTCTCAAATGAGAATGCGCTGTTTTTGTATTCGTTGAAGAGACGACAAAAAAAAGATGGGTGAGGGATGCTGGAAAGATTTAATCTGCATGAAGATTGTTTGCCTAAAAGGAGTAGACGGGGATTGGGAACGTTCTCTTCTAGTCATCCATACAGTCAAGATCTCTTAACAGTATATACGTTGAGCGTTACGGAAGCCGGTAGGCTTTAGGTACTCGAAGTGTCCGAAGGGTCGCAGCTACTTTTCAATCATAACAGCGAAAATCTGGGAAAAGCCGGATTGCAAACGTGCCGTTTAAACGTACTGCATTTGGATAAGCTGTGGCTAAAAAAAAAAAAGTCTCTGATGTTCATTGCGAGGATACGCATCTGTTTTCGCCCAGATCTGTCCGACAGTGTTGTTATGACCTATGCGCTCGGTCGGTGAGCAATAGAGCGGGCTCCGAGCGGGATTTTCGCTGGTAACTACAGTAGTACGTTTACTTTTAAGAAACATAAATTTGATCACTAACTATATTCCTCTGAACTCATTATTCTCCGATAATACTCAATTAGATAATAGTCGTAGATAGCCAAATATTTACAAATATCTGAAATCTCATTGTGCGTGCTTTAAATGTTGCTTAAATTTTTGACCCGTTAAATAGTATTGGATATGCTAATATGTCGTACGTGACTGTTACAAAATTCGACTTGGGCGAATGGCATTATCGTTTCAACAGAATGTCAAAAAGTCGTTTAGAGAACGATACGTTGTTCAACGCTTTGGGTTATATCGCCGGTATTGGCTGTGTGTTAGTATGTTGAAAGGCCTAAAGCCTAGCGTTACTACCTGTTTCACGACGAAAGTGCTGGAGTTTAAACGACGAGGACATATTAAAGGTCCAATGAGAACCTGCTATCGCCAGCCATGACACTTCTCCAATGATAACAAAGTTGTATTATTGAAGACATGCAGTCTGTTCAACGGTGCAATAGGTTTACGTCCTGTACGAGATCTACACGGTGGACACAAAGATCTGGGCTTTCGAAAAGATTGCTGCGGTCTACGAGAACATCAATGGTAGTCTCATAATTTTAACGCAAAATGGTAATGACTTTGTCTTCACGATGCAAACACTAATAGAACTGTTCAGACGGGAAGCGGGATATTCCGGCAGACATTTGCTTAATGACTGATAATGGCGATAAAGTGTCAGCCATCGAAATTTCTCGTAAATCTTTTCGGTCCTGCAAATGCAGTATGGCTTGTTATATATGAAGGTGAGCGATAAAGAAAACTATATTCGTGTGATTGATCTTAGGTTGAATGACGTGTTAAGCTAACAAACTGCGCAAGGTTTATTCCTGTTTGAAGTGTAAACTCCTTAAGAGATGCATATATCTGTTGAGTAGTCATCACATCTAGTTATTGCCATACCTGTTCGTCACCTATGTCCTCTGAAGCTTGGAACTAGGTGATGGCATCGCCTGAACAACTAATAGGTAATGATAACCATAAAGGAACAAGCATGCAGTCACAGTGATTCAGACCTGCGTGTTACTAAAAAGTAATTGCGGGAAATGGGAGAGATTTGCTGACTTGCGGCTGATTTTATTTTCCATATATTGAATCAAGCCGAGTCTGAACCGTAAGATTGCACTAGGCGGATCATCCGTAAAGCGGCCCATTACTGCCCTCCGCTAAAACCCGCGAAGAACTACGGAAGGCTAGCCCCGACGTGAAGTATTATATACCACGTTTATAGACATAGTAATCCAATGGATTTAAGCCTAGGCGGTATCTTTTGCCTAACCACTTATTCAGATTAGCTTGGGTTCATTCTAGGAACTAAAAGCCACGGTTTTTTCGGTGCACTTTGCCACTATCATTCCGATTGAAAAGTTCTTGCTAAGTGCTTTCGTGAGATGAATCACCTCCTTGAACAGTCCTGTGAGAATAGTTTTCCTTTTGAAATAACATCAATTTTCGGCTGTCTTAGGCATAGATTTTCTCTAACGCAAATAAGGCCGATTTTAGGTTTGTCTTTATTTGGGAACACTCCCCCACATCTGAAATGAGCGTTTTAATGGAAATATGATTTTTTTTACCAAGCCGACACAATCCAGAGGCTTTTTGACCGTAAATGGGTTTGGGCTTTCGAGAAGGAAAGTGTATCGACAACTTACTCATCGTTCATTTTCATTATCACGCTTATCAGTAAATGTGCAGAGAGAAAATGGCCTCTGGCACTGAGATTACTCGAGCCAAAGTGGATTATTGGGCTTATAAAGACTCCTTATCTCAAGCGTTTTCAAACAATACAATTGGGCCATGTAGGTATATCTTGTTGAAAGATAATTACTCTTGTTGACAAAAAATCGTTTATTGTAAGGCAGTATTTTATGATTGTTATTATTATACATAATATTACTTGATATCAGATACCCGTGTAGCATATTGCCACAACCAGACAATTACCTACACCCAGTTTATGGAGTAAGTTCAGAAATGTGCGACTAAAACTATGAAAAATGCTTTGTTAATTTTTTTTGTTTCTGGAGCTATTTTTTCGATTTCTGGATATTGTGATGAACCACCCTAATGCCGTATGAAGGACCAATTTGAATCTATGTAAATGTTTCGCCCGATTTCAATTTGGCCGAAATCGAAAGCCTCAGCTTCTTTATATACGTGAAAAAAAAATTATATTAATTTGTTTGCTTCGATCAAGAACTACTAGCACACCTGAATCTTTCTTTGTACTTTCTGTAATAATAACTTATATTAACAAAACTCCAGGTACTAAACTTCCTTATGCTCGCTATATTTTTAGCCAATTTGTCAAAGTGTCCATGTTTTGAAGGTTACGGGGTATTCGACAGTTTAGAAGATCCATATAACTCTTGATTATGTATTATGCATATAATTTCGTCCCGTTTGTTCAGGAGTATTATGCATACTAAATAACCTCACAACAGAACTGAAGTTCGCTGACGGAGCAGAAAATTATAATTATATCATGATCATCATTCTGCTAGTGTCCTGTTTATATTGAATATCACCATTGACGTCATCGTAGCTATTTATTCGTATAAATCATGGAAGGAAGCTTTAGAGAAAGTTTTTTATACCAAATCATTTCCACATCATTCAAGAATGCATGCTTACCTTCTGCAGCCGAAGTTGTTCGTTCCTCTTGCACAGATTTGTGTTCTTTCGCTATTAACGCTTCCATCAGTACATCTTAGCTGCTAGAAATAATCAGACTTTGGCATCGCTATGAACCTGTGTAAACGCTATTTTCCTCAATGGTGTCGTTTTGAGAACCGTGTGATCCCTAGAGTAACTCCGCTAATAGCTCACAGATCGCCTATTTCATTCTTTAGTCAGAGATAGTATTTAAGATCGACGTTTCTGCTATCCAAACGACTGTGGTTAGGCATTCGTTGATACAGCGCTCTATGCATTGGTTATTTTGCTTCTCGATCAAACAGCCTTAGTCTCTCAACACAACAAAAACGGTCTTATAATGGGCCAAATTGCTTAGGCCAACATGTTAACGGAGTCTCCGGAATATCAGATGGTCAACGTATTGCGCCATCAACATTACCCTGTGTTGAAACTGTTTTCTATTTACCATTCGTTTTTTCCATATCTTCGCGCCAATATCTAACATGTCAGTACGAATGAGAAGGTGTGACAGATAAGCTTCGTTCATTTAGGTCAGGCAAAAGCCCAGACCCTGAGAGATCATTAAATACTATAAAATACCTAATCAAACTTTTTATATTATATATCAGTATTGTTTAATGCTTTTTTTTCGTTTCCTATTTTGTTTAGCTAAAATATCATTTTTGCTTGACGACACTGACGACAATTTTACCACCATTTGAACATTAAATGAAAACAGAACGCTTCATACTGTACCCGTGTCCCTGCCCATCAGATGGGCTTGTAATGGGTTATCCAGCGGTATCACAAATTCGTTCTGCTCTGTAACCTCCTCACGAATTTATCTTAGTAGCTGTCACCGATGACGACAATGACCGTTTTAAAACATTGCATCATCTACTACAACAGAAAACACGGATCGAGGAACCAGGAAACTGCTCGTTGCACAGGTACCCGATAAAGGGTGTAGTTATTATAGTGTCAACGGCCGTAACGAGAGAAGCTTGATGATGGCCGCTTGACTTTACCTATGTCAACCAACAGATAGTCCATAGCTGCAAAATTAACGAGGCTTAAGAGGCCAACATGCCGTCCTAGGGTATCAACTCTGCTAGACTCAGCTCGCACAAGGCATCAGTAGTACGACCCAAGCGTGGTTCTATTTATTTCTATGAAGCCGGCCTAACGCCAGCGAACCACTGAGCCCAAACAAAGTACAGCTTTATCGTCTAATAGATTACAGGATAATGCGAAATCAAGCAATGAGAAAATGACAATCTGTGTCTTGTGCAATGCCACCTGGGCGGATTGCAAAATTCAGTGCGTAAGCTCTACTTTCGTTGACAGCTCTTACGATCCACTCGGTAACAGCACGCACGATAAAGATGGGAAATAAATAGAAATCGGGGCAAAAGTGAGAAAGGGAGGAGAAGCAAAGGGGCTAATAGCATATAACAGTAGAGATAAAGTAAAGAGTTTATTACAGGAACTTCAATAAATGCGGGTGAAATATACGCTGTAGAGATGATGATGCAATGAACAAATGACTTTTTGGATTACTATAATACTTAATGTTAGATTATGTTTTCATTTTAACTTAGAAGGCTGGTCCAAGCCCGCTATTTGAAATGCTACTTGAAAGGTATGATTGAAAGAAGAAACACGTACTTACGCTGTGTTACTCAAATTCAGTGTTATTCACTCTACCTCAAGATTGTGTGAGCTTCCCTTGAGCCTAACCTACCTTCATGCACACTATGTAGCTGTTAGTGCTTCCTTGAGTAACCGTAGGGTTCTTGCGTTCGGAGTTAAACGTTCTGATGCCACCTATTTATACGCTCAGCAGACATGTATTTCTCTTTTGTCTACCGATACTACCTAGAAAATAGTACGCGTATATTATTACAATTACGAAATCCTCTAGTGTTTTCATTTTCAACTTTGATGTCTGTCCTGTGTTCGCAGTTTCCAGTTTTTAGTACGAAGAACTTCAAACCTCCTATATGCCAATTGATCTGTTTCACTTGCTGTCACCTACTCTATAGCAGTTCCAAAACCATCATGCTGAAGGGGGAGCGGCACACTCGATTAAAATAACATATAATAAACTACTCCCAGGAACCCCATAATCCTCACCGTGAATGAAAATTATTTCATCACAGGGTTTAAAGGCTTTCATCACAGATAAATGTGTCGGTTATTGTTTGTGTAACCTCGAAAACTTTCTATTGAGTTCGGCACAAATCAATACGGACCAGCCCACATCAAGGCCACATTGACCGAGAGACGAACGCACGTCGAGACGGATAAACGTTTATATATAGCCATATTTCGTTGCAAATAACGGAAGGCCTCACCCATGCCGGCTGCCTCGACATATCTATATTTGCCTTAAGCAATGGTCTTTTACGACCTACATCTAAAATGTCTACGTATTCAAACAAACGGTATTCCTTCGAGACCTGCCATATATAATATTTATTTCTCGGTAAAGTCAGCTGTCTGGCTTATGGTATCCCGCAACTAATTACGGTGGGCTTCTGCAGACATCATATTCATATTTACCCTATAGACTCTAACTAACTCATCTATATGGCATTTATTATTACTTGTCCATTAGATCTATCTTGTCGTCGTGCTGTGTCAATGTAGAGTACGGTTACAAACAATTAAACTGAAGTACGATATAACATGGTATATGAATATGTACGCCTACGTGGGTGTCGTATAAGTGGGTAATTATAGTCCCATCATTGACGAGGGCTATAGCTTAGACATTGATCGAGAAATTCCGTCAGATTCACATAGTCTTTGTTGAGATGCATTTTTGTTTACCCACACCTAACGAATCGCATAGTCAGGGATTTAAGACACGATAATCGTATCAGCCAATATATTTTTTTTTAAACCTACCTGTAAGCAGCTGTATCGTGCTTTCGAAACTTTCTTACTGCCCTTGACACATATAGAGCCAAGAACTAAATATTGCTTAATGTTCGTAAACTTCTTAGTCGTAGTAAATTTTTAGTCGAAATTTCGCTCATTCACTAGAACTAACGTTCTTTTTATTCGATCACATATTGGCCTAACTATGACGACTGCTTATAGAATCCCTGCATATGGCGCCAAACCCCCCAGACATGTGGTCACAAAACCTGTCTCTGTACTGGCTAGGTTGTTCTACAATTCCTTACCAAAAACTAAGAAGGACATATACAAACTAACGAGCCGTCACTCTCGACCCGCTTTGCCCTCGCGCTCCTTTAGGCGACGAGACTCTGCGAGGCAAAGCACTGCTTCCACCCCCCTCATATCTGTCTACTGCCTGCAATCCGGCTTTGTTCAGATAGCGGCAGGTGACCACTGCAGCCGAATCTTGCAGCCATTAACAAAGTTCCCACATAAATGGTCCCCCGTACAACGACACACACACTCACACACGCACACATACACGTACACACACACGCACACATACACGTACACACACACACACACATATACACGCATACACATACACACACACACACACGCACACGCACATACACACACCCAACCCCATGGGGAGGGAGCAACCCAGGCAAGATGGGTTGCGCGGGCCACCAACCATAATGTTATATATACGCACGCATATCAATATATACACATCTGCACGCAACACTGCACACACGAAGCCAGACAAACCCAGACACGTACACAAGCAGCCAAGAAAGAGACCCTACGAGAGGCTACGTCGTAGCCCGCTGTTTGCAGCGCCACTAAACGAGCCCAGCACAAACTATCTGGACATAGCGGTGGAGGTTGGTACTGAGCCGCAGATCGGCTGAACGAGGCAGTCAGTAGAAGGACAGCGTAGGGCCGAGTATCCGTGGACGCACTGAGCGACGACTTATCAGCGCAAGCGCAACTGACTTTCTTCTATCTTGTTTTTTCGTATATTAAGAAAAAAAAACCCTCGAAATTTCATGCTCACCAGCCCGCTGCAACCAATTTTCGCTGGGGACATCTCAGCAATTCAACACAGTTTCGTTGGCAAAAGTTCCGGTGTCTCGGGCGTTTGTGTCTACCGCAAACTGTACTAATACAGCGTACGCTGTCGTACCATTATGCAGCAATGGAGCTACGCGGATCGAACATAAGCGCTCGTCGTTACTCGCATACCTAGGGGAAGAGAAAAAGGGAAATTGAAAAGTCTGCGATGCGATCTAGGCGTAACAGCTAGCCAGAGGCAATATAATTTAGGTGCGCTAGATTTGATTGTAGAGCGGGATTGACCTCATCGGACTTCTGTCCGTGAGCTGTATCCTCATCGATCTATTGAAAGCGTTTGACGAGACAAGAAAAACGCGTACAACTAACGAATGCGAGCATTTTCGTAACCGTTAAAAAAGAACAAAGTTGTTGTGCTGGAATTGTCTAAGTGGAAAATACCATCTATTGACAGTTCGAGATTTGTACGACCGGCGTGGGCCTACCCAATATATAGGCATAAGGCCCAGTGAAATCAGGACCAGGAAGGGAGCCCAGGGTCGGTCGGTCGGTCGCTCGCGTGTGCTTTGTTTACATAAACAGAGTTCATAAAATAACTCAGTAAGACTTTGTCTTTGACCAACAATCAATTTGTGCCTGGAGTAGTTCTATGTGAAGTGACGGTACTATTGTATAATTGTGTATGTGTGCGTGATTCGAAAGAACGGATGGCCCATACTCGTTTTAAATACGTGCAGTGAACGACGTTAGCCAGTCTACCAATTTACCATACTGCATTCTAGCGCCGGGGTCGTCACATCGATCGTGACTGTTCCAGTTGATTCCGAAGTTGCGGAAAGTTGGATTACCCTAAAGACAATACAAAACTAAGCAAACAAGTGATCAAACTTATTTAATTGGCAGATCAAAACTGTCCATATAGCATCCGCAGCAAAGAGACCTATGTTATGTGGACTGCATCGTAGAGGGTTGTGTCTGAGACCTAAACTGTTACCAATTGCGCGTTACGTTTTGTTGTTATCTTGTCGTCTAGCTGATGTTGTCATTTCAGAACATTTTTTCAGAAAATGCAAGAAATTACTCCTAGCAGCACCGTCACCATAAAAATAAAGATAGGAACATCAGTGTAATGCACAACCCACTAATCCAGTGAGGTAACCTCACACAATTAGGTTACTTTCGAACTCAGTAACGCGCAGTGCTACGTAAGCTTTAATGTGACTCACTCGTGAGAAGTGTCTAAGGGCGGGGTGCGATATAAGCTCTAATTTCCATCTCTATGAGCTGTTGAATCCACCGTATTATAATCTAATATCTGTTGGAATTTCTCAAGGTGAGTCAATGTTCGTTACGTAATGATACAGGTAAGATAATTGTAGTGACTGGGATTTTAATGATACTCTGTTTTGAGCCGGAACAGGGCCTAGCATTCTCTGGGAACGACTGTACTGTACCATTTGAGCAATATTTATAAATTTTTAATGAAGCTAAAAAGATAACTGGGTTTATGTGAGTTGGCTTCAAAATGCAAGATCGGTTTTTTGACAGTCCTGTATAAACAATTGTCGTAGGTTGTCGATAAGCTATGGAATGAACGTCGTTCACCCTTACGCGATCCGATCCAACCGTAGGAAAAATGAACAAGTTTGTAGAAAACAAGTACGTTAAAAAAACGTTAAACAAGTAGAACGTTACGTGATCTATGTACGAACAAAAGTCAACATTAGTAGCATACGCATACTTGCATCTGGCTGTCTCGTTCACGGATGAGAGGTTATGGGAACTGGTAAAATGTGGTGACGTATTTTGTATATATACACTCAGAAGGACGTGGTAAGCGTTAACGAAATACTTCTTCACTGGGCTGGGATCTGTTATTTGCCATAGGAGGTAACTTTTTCTTGCAAAGTTCTTTTGTACTATTTTACGGTGATGTCAGTTGTACATGTTTTTCTTGACGTACGTAGTATGTTTGTCGGTGGCGGAAATTACACATGGAATAGTAACATTTTTCTTCGTAGCCGAACACCCTCCGTCACAATTGTTCGCTTCACCTCGATACGAGAAATTCCATGTCGAGATCACTCTCTACCTGGCCGGCTCATTTGTGCTCAATATCAGGGGTTTATGATAAGCACCATGCGTATCTCGCAGGTTCACACCACCCTAATACTAGACAATAGTTTTTTTACGTCTAGAAGTTTTTCGATGTTATGACACAGCGATAATTGGGTCGAATGAGCGAATCGGCGCAGGGGTCCTCCTATACGTGTTGCATTGCAACGCAAATTGTCATACTGGTCGAACTTTATGTGGATTTAGTAGCAGGCGCAAATATATCAGAAGCAATAAACGACGGGTCATACTTTCCAGTGAGGTGATGTACAGAGTGGCAATTTTACTCAGTTGATTGTTCTGCTAAAGTAACTACGCTGGAACGTGAGGCTCATATACGAAGGGGTCGGGATGATTAAACCAGTACAGGGGAAGCGGGCATCCAGTTCAACCGTATTGATAATACTGCTCAGTGTTTATTGTAAATAACGTAACGTCAAGTTGCAACTAATCGATCCGTTTTTGAGCGCCAACAGAAAAACATTTAGATAATTACTAGATATACGAGACGCTTCTGTTATGTTGATTCTGTTAGATGACTACCGTACCGCGTATCAGACATCCGCACCGCTTGCAAGTTTTGGGCAGAAGCAGTCTTGGGATTGCTAGCCGTGGCAGGGCTAATCAGTTAGACAGAGGAACAACGGTCGCCGGACACTGGGCCATATTGTTGCTTAATTATATATGGAAAAAAACGTAACACTAACTCGATTCTGCGAAATTGTCTTGTTCAATGCTGAAGTCCTTATGAAGATACTGGTGAAATAATTTAGTCCTGACTCACTACTGTCTTCGTCGGAAATCTTTTTGGTTTAATACTTGTGCATCAGTCAGTTCGATGTGAACTTTGCGCAAATTATCCTCGTTATATTATAACTGCCATCGTAATTATCTATGTAGTAGTAGTAGTAGTATAAATCGAAGCTACTATCTAGTCGTCGTTATGCTCAACACTCTTAACCAGGGATTTTCTGGCAAGTTGTAAGTGAATTTTCGCCAAGATTTTATCCAAGTCTCCACTACGAGCTTCAGCATTTCGACACGTTCGTGTCTGAGAGACTAGCAAAGTGTTATCCTACTCTGACTAGGAGATTGTCGCCAGTAACTTCCCAAGTCTGGATCTGAAAAGTCGCAGAGTGGTCTGAACTTAGGCGCTACTACGATTTCGACAGACGTTGATCTTGGGGGGTGCTGATTGTGCGTGGAGAATATTCAATTGGTCTCCGCATCCTCACCTTTATCTTATCGGCAGCTTGAAACTGGTCGAACCTGAATCTTTGAAAGTGCTACGAGATTCCAGTTGATAGAAATAATCCAGAGGTTATAATACGGAGTGCAAATCTCTTATACGCTCTCGCGCTAAAATAAATCGAGTAACATGTTTTAGGGCACTCGATCATAGAGTTTTTTTCGTTTGTTCTACGATGATGATTTTTCTTTTTTTCCGCTACAGTAGGGCTGAAACGTTTCAATCGACTTTGTAGTTTTTTGATATTTGGTGCATACTAGAGCTGCACACTGACGCTGGAACTAGATAAATGCTTCCCGTTCTACTGCGTACCCGGTACTGCGTTTTGCTACTTGTTTCAAGCGACCGATAGCTCCCACTTTCCAAACGAAATTAAGTGTGTGGCCACGCCCGGTTTCGAACTTAAACCTAGTCTCGTTTGGCGTTCACAGGTTCACAGCAGAGAATCATATGTGGTGCAGACTATAACTAACGCACACCTCATTGCATGTCTGCAAATAGGCTAGCCGTATTCGTATACCACAGCCATGTATTCCTGCGAGAGTCGATGCACGCCCCAGCGCCTTAGTACGTTAACTTAAAATCGTGGCCCAGGTTTACTTATACAATCGAAGCAAATCGTATAGACTAGTTACCATATATATATATGACAATGATGAAATATGGCTGCGAATGTACAAGGCAAGTGAGCTTCCGTATTCGGTCATAAATCGCCGTGGCAGCTTGAACTTGAAACTGTAAGTTGATTCGATCTGCTACTGACGCTGTGAGCGTTGCGGTAGCGCCGTCAGATGTCGTTTGAGCTCGACGTCCGCTTCAATACTTACTACAGCGTCTTTTAGCTCAAGTTCCAATATTTTTGTGATTGTCATTGTTAAAGCATAATGGCCATGTTTTGCGGATATGGTTTGCTGTCTCATCTGCCCATTGCCATTGAGCCCTTTATAGGCTGTTTAGCGATCTGTTTATTACCCTGTTGTCCAAGCTGATCACCAGTTCAAAATGTCTTAGATGGGTGGCCGAGGGGATTTGTAAGTATGCTGATGTCGACCGTCACCCTAGCTGTGCCTATTGTTAATCCCATTATCGATGAACGATGTTCCTGAAATGGCAACAGGACCTGCTGGACTCTGTTTTAGTGGACTAATAAAAGGCGCAAGTGGCTGGCGTGAGCAGTACAATTAGTAGGGATCAATGAAGTGGTTGTTATTATTATATAAGCGAAGTATTGTAGAAATTTTTAAGAAACACTATTTAATGTTTCTTAAAAATTTCTACAATAATGTATTTTGGATCGGGGCTTCAATACGGTGATAGTTGTCAAACGAAACTACAACTGATAACAATGACATTAATAATAACAACAACTCTATAGTGGTGGTTAAACTATACCAAATGTCACGTGATCCACCACTCGTGCGTACGTTTGTACGTACTATAACGTTTCAAAACAAAGCCAATTCATACTTAAAGGTTTTGTTGTTGAGTGAAGTTTTAAGGAACTAGCTGAGAAAGAGGTACTGGGTGTTTATTATCTATTGTTTCAGCAAATCTAAGGCATGCAACGGAACGTCATAAATGCGTGGCCTCGATAAAACAAAAGCCCTTTAGGCCTAGTCCCGACAGGGTGCCATGAAAGCTTTACAGGTTCTCGGTGTCCAACTTACAAGGTTAAGTCTACCTAACATATATCGCATACATTATACCAAATTACATGTTACTTTGTAAAGGCACGGATGCTACAAGACGAGAAAGGGGATAGCAGACGGTCAGGCAAGTTCATAGCAGCTATATTGTGTTAGAATTTGTACTGCACAGATGTTAAAACGGCCCGCACCGCACGGTTCGAATGGTTTTATTATGTGAAATATCTTTTTTTTGTTTTGAAAAATCCATAGCCCTGTATGCCATCTTAGGAATCGCTAAGACCTTCTGCCTACCATTCACCACTTCATATCTTTCCCAATACTTCATAAATCTCACACTTCAATGGCTTTGCTTCTGTCTCTTAGCCAACTAAGCAGTCTATCTGAAACCCCTCCATTGGGTAAACCCCAGATAAATCCAGTAAGTCCCATCCGAGCCTTAGATTCCTATAGGAGACCAATTTTTGATGCCATACTAAAAACGTGATTTCAAAAAACTTGCTCAGATACTGTAAACAAGCGCTAAAAATATGCACATATAACATATATTTAAAATTAAAATTACTACCCCTATTGCGTCAATCCTAACGATATCGTCATTCGGTCTACCGCTAAAGTTCTCTTACACCCTCACCATCGAACATTGTTACCAGTGCTTACGCCAGAACTTATTTTCCTTTTTCCTTAAAACCCTAAACTTTTCTATGGAATCTGCTAACAAAAAAACGTTCCTTATTATTTCCATTATAATAGCGCTGGAGGATTTCAACCCACATCCCTCTTTACTCTAACTGGCCTCCATTTTAATCAGTCTACCTAACATAAACTAATTGTGCCTTAGCGCTGAATAGTGCTATTGTTAGTGTGATAATTTATATCCCTATTAAGATTACTATCCATCTTTACCGTAGATTTTTATATATTGTGCCGTTAAGCCCCTGTAACTAATCGAATTATCGAGAACCACTGTACATTTTGTTCCTTTTGAAACGGATACGATAGCTTCATTTGCTTATTGTACCGAAATCTATTTCTGACGTTGCTTTTGATTTGAATTGAATATAGACTGGCTTCATTTGCGATCAGATGAGTTCCTCAAACACTGTTCAATATCGAGCCTATGCGGCTGTTTGATCGTTGATGTTTGCTGCAATAGCAGGTAAACATCGACGATCAGTATGGCGGAACCTATAATACTTGTAAAATATAACGCGGACAGACAAATGCTGGTCCGCATTGCAGCTCTAATTATCGATAAAAATCGGCCAGTAGAGAGGAAAACGTTTGACATTAGGCACTTCCGTATGCCTCCATTACGGTACTTCAACCAGCGACTTCCGGCTGTTACAGGCAATATGCGTGCGACAGAATTGTCAGTCCCCGGCGAAGCCTCAAGCCCGGGCGTTCCTCCGAATTCTGTCGACTTTTACCTGTTGTAAGAATCGCACCGACTGAGTCATATCTTGATTACCTCTAACGCCGAATTTGTGGCTCGTTCATGTTTTTGGTTGATTGAAAGCGATAAGAACTTATGACTTCTAAGCGCTTCAGCCTTTGCCTACAACGCCACCTACAAATGTTTACTTTTAATGGAACCATCGCCCGCCAGCGCTCGCTGTGACAAATCTCAAACGCACACGCGGTAGAGCGATTGCCAACGAAAATCGAATACGAGACTGGCTACCGCTGAGAATTAATTGTCTAACAAAACAAATATTACGTACATGTGCCGTGTCAAAAGGAAATTCTGCGGAGAGCCGTACCGTTGATTAGCACGTAATTCTAACGCCTGAAGAACTGCTTCAACAATTAGTCGCACACAACCTCCCTAAACGTTCATGACGGCCATTAGCGCATCGTTAAGGCTTCGGACGATGCATACGATCTATTTTAAATTCAAGTATATTTTAAGTTAAACTAAGTGCCTATTTTACGACGCTAGTTAATGACAGTGTTAGTAAGTTCGCTAGTCGATCAACATCAGTGTCATCCCTAACTTATTCACATACGTTAATCCTGTACACATGCGCCCGATTGGGATCCTTCCTCGCACATTAGAATCTTGTCAACATCCTGCCTGGCGCCGCTACCTGGTGTTCGTAAGCGGAGATAAGTTATAATATATGAATCCTACACAGCAATTAACTGCTGGCCTACAAAAAAAAAAAAAACAAAAAAAAAAAACATTTGCAACACCTTCTCAAGCTGGGGATAATTTTCTTAATTACAAACAGAGAAGTAACACATCATGCTCAAGCAGTGAGTGCTGCCACAACCTGGCAGCCAAAGTTTATGGGTTTATGCTGACGCGGAAAATAAAGGTCAAGCAAACCCGCTGAATATTGAAAGCCAAAATCGAATAAAGCGAATTTTACAGTTTTGCATTTTCACACAACATTATCATTTCAATACTGTTCTTTCGGAAATACAGGAAGGGATTAATACAGGAAAGCCCGTATTAATCAAACCCTCGCAGTTTCTATCCTTTGTCCCAAAGGCCTGGTTTTCGATCGCGGCGGCGAGGTGTATTCTGGGACCAGAATACCGAACTACTGTAATCGTACCCTAAATCAAATTGTTTTTTGAATCGTGTCTTTATCATCGACTGAAAGTGGACCGTCTGGGATGTGAAAGCCCACGAGCTAATTTAACATACTGTGCTAAAGGCGTATTAGACACGGAGAGGATCAGTCAGTTGACCCTCGGTGGGACCTTTTAACATGTATACGTAGTATGTTAAAAACAAAAGTAATTTGCTTCTTTCCTGTTTACACTATCTTACTGCAAGACCTCCCGCTAGTCAGGTCTTGTGGACATGTTTTATGGGTCAAAGTGGCGTCTGGAATATATAATATAGTCATTGATAAATGTCATGAAGTTCATACGTTTATCTATTCGCAGGAAATACTGTCGCCAACGTTTTGACGTGAGAAAATGCTGCTTTAATTTCAGAAATCTCAGAAAATGCTAAAATTTCAGAAAAAAAATTGCATAATTAGAGTGTATTTTGGTTTCCGTTTTTCCCTTCCCATAACTCCTATAATTCCTACAATTACATCCCAATGTATCTTTCTGTTACAATTAAGCACTATACGTAGATATCGTTACATCATAATGTATAATGCACACTTCGTAACGCCAAATTGTTCCCTATTTCTAAGAATCAAAGCGATGTTACGTCAGCATGGAGTAGTGCATCGATGATTTTCTCTTATTATAAATGTCTGGGCAGGGTTTCTATGTGACGTCGTAAGCGACGGTATGCACCATAAAAAAAAACGGATCACTAACGTGTTCTGGCGTAACTTTTGCGTTTGCCGTGTCCGTTTGATTGGGGCATTTGGTTTGAAGCGATTTCGCCGAATACAGCCGGCCCCAACTTGCGAATCGCTGGAAATGATTGCTCTTATAATTAGCTATTATGAGTACTATAAATCTATTATGTCTACGTAGTCGATACGTCTATCGGTAGTTGCAATAATGGAATATCGGTCGTAAATGGCCACTATGAGCAAGGATGAACTACGGTTTGTTTTTTGATTACGACTGTGACGGCGAGTAATACTCAATGCCAATGAGGTTTAGCCAACTGATCTATGTGTAAGGTGAAAAATAAGTTAACTGTTCTCTCACAGGTATACGGCAACTTACCAAGTCAGAATAGCAATATGCGATGAACGGGCAGGACATAGCCTCCTAACGAAACTATCAGGCCACTCGAATCTGAACTTCTACTGGTATTATCAAGTCAGTGGTAATCGTGCACGATTTTCTAATGTTTAATTCGCGAGAGTTGTTGCTTGTCAAGAGAAAAAAAGATGACTTAAAGCGTCAACGTTTTGACCCAATGGGCTATTTAAATTTACTTACGCAGCCGCTATCATCATCACCTACAGATGGGAAGTTGCAGATACTTTGCCCTTTCACGCTAGACCTTTGCTGTTTCCATCGCGTTTCGTCACCGAGTAAAGGCGATACTTGATCGATCCCTCCGCTGCAGGCTGTGTAGCTCTCAGTTCATTATTAAAGCTTAACTAAACCTAATTATCGCATATATCCGTGTGGTTAAACAATCAGTTGTAACAATATTTTTAGCCACAGGAGAAACAAACTCTCAACGAATTTTCTGAATAGAATTTCGAATTTTTGAAACTCCACATGTTGTCTGGCACCGTATTGGAGCCAAATTTCTTATCAAAACGTAAATTACGTAAATTATGGCCTATAAAATATGTACGGTTCTTTGTAAGCGTCAATCACATAGTAGGTTCGATCAAATCCAACGGCACTGATACGCAACTGGGTAACCGTGTTCAATGTTTAAGCAATGCTTTACAGATAAGTGACTCAG
Organism: Varroa destructor; assembly: GCF_002443255.2. Taxonomy (NCBI): domain Eukaryota; kingdom Metazoa; phylum Arthropoda; class Arachnida; order Mesostigmata; family Varroidae; genus Varroa; species Varroa destructor. Next base: position 8,416,100 of record NW_019211457.1, on the reverse strand, counting down.
TCGACTAAAGAGAAATTTAGCTACCTACACATGTACTTTACGACATTTAAATATATATATATAATACGATAATAATCTAATAACAGCTGATATAATATGATGAGGCAGTATCGTAATATTCATGTTATTCTTGCGAAGAACAGGAGATCATTATGGTCCTCTGTTACCGTTTTTTTTTTTATGGAAGTAATTACATTGTGCAATGAAAAACGTATTTGTTTCGCGTATGTTTATAACCTAGGTCACAGGAAGTCCCGTCTTAGAAAGCTTTCGAACAAAAAAGTTTTTCTTACCGTTCTCGGATAGCAACGATAGATGTGTAGATGTAAGGGCTGTTGTACCTGTACTTCACTTCACAGACTAAAACTAACCATGAAAAAGCAACCGTTTGAACGGGAGAATATAAAGATCTATCAGTTGGCATGTGTTTCTGTTAGATTCATGTGTTCTGTTGTACAAATCAATGCGTAATGGACGCATGAACTAGGCCAGCCCGCATAAGCAGATATCTAGCAGATCCTGATCCACCAGACACTTGACCTCAATTTGGGTAATGAATATAGCGTGTCGTAGCGTTTTCAGCATCTCAAATTATAACACGACATCAACGAGTTAATTTGATAACGTTAACCGTTAAAAACTGCCAATTTTGCAGGTTGGGCATGACCGATTTCCTGGGCCTAAAATCTGAAAACGGGTAATATCATTATGCGAGCATATGAACAGCCTCAGTATTCCTCATTGTTTTCTCTCATATATTGTTTATATTGTTCACGTGACAGGTTTCGCCGCGATAACTTTACCCCGAGAGATGTTTGGGAAAACAATTACGGTACCGGCCGACAAAGAAGCCGTCAGTTAGGTCAATTGCTTACCTTGTGGCATGCAGGCTGAGGTGTCGCGCCCTGCTCAGCGTTTAGCAGAGGGCAATCGAACCGGTGCTAACGGAGATGACATTCGGGCAAATAGCTGGTCACTGTACATATCTTTTCAGGACTAAGGTGAACAGGATAATGGTTAGTATGTCAGTTAGATTGCCAATTGAGTACGTAATCTTGCTGATCTGTTCTTGCTTGTTGGGATTTGTTTATCCTTAAAGGCACTATTCCAGTAAGCGTGTCATTAGCGATAAACGTTGCTAATGACGTCGAGTTACGGCCAACTGAACTCAATTAATTTTGAGAACGTGATTAATGAAATCTTCAAAACTTCGCGTGTTATTGTTGAAAGATGCGCATCACACTAACTGTAGGTTGTCAAAACATTCCCGACACCCCCCAACATGTTCTCAACATCTATAACCTCGTCGCTGATTTTCTCTGGAGACCTGAACGAATATCCACAGATGGTTTTAGTGTAGGGAAGCGAGTCCTGCAAGAGGCTTCTAACAGGCATGCAAATTCTAGAGCTATACAGTTGTTGAGTGAGCTACCCTCCGTACGGATATATGAAGTTTCACATTCGTGGCTACAATACCAAATCGATTGTTCGCATGTAGTCAAACGGTTCCGATATTTTCTGTTTATTCGAAAAGTTAGAGACGCACTTAAGTGCGGCCTCTCATGCACCGAGCTGGTATGTTTCTTGACATCTTTCGCTTTCGGTGCTTCCAATTGGTTTTCGAGACTCGAGCACTTTTCGGTCTACGCTGCGCGGGAAGCTTCAATTTTTCAGTCAGATGTTCGGCTTGTCTCGTACAAAGCTTCTACAAACATATTCATTTTTTCCCAGTATGGGCCGATTGCTGTGGAAATATCAACTCTATTCCCGCCCGCCGTAGAATCCTCACCCCACTGTACAATTTCAAAATGGAAATCAATGTCGTGAGTCAAATGGAACAGAACGCAGAAGTGCAAGAGACAGAAGATGTGCATCATGGCCAAGATCTTTTTCAAGGAGGAGTTCTTATTTCTCTAGGTCTATGTGAAGCTCGGCTCACGATACAGAAACGATACCGACGCGAGCTTGATCGTTTATCGTAATATTAACATTACCGTAGTTACAATTCAACAGCTGCACCAAGAAAGCGTTAAGCTATTAGCAGAAACAGTTAGAACAATACGCAATTTCAAAAACGGTTCATTAATCTCTCTTATAGATAGTTGATTAACATCGCCGTGACCTCGGCGTTGTTAAATGGCCACGCACTCCTAGAGATCTCCGTATTTCTTACTCTCATAACTGTTCTCCGTTCTCCGCTGCGTATTCGCGTAATTACGCTAGGCTTTCCGGCTAGCGAGAAAGTGAAATCTTATTTGATTTTCGCCTGTACATAAACAAAGCCTGTAAGTGAACGTAAACACAGGTTGCGTGTGCGTCCACAAATAGTAATCGTTGGAAGCAGATTCACTGTTTTTCTGTTTTTATCATCGTTACTTACTGAGAAAAAATTAACTCAGGCATTCACGAATCAATAACAAGTTTCGATTTTCGTACGCCCCGCGGCACAGAATAATATTTAATGGCTACAGTGAATGTCAAACTCGAAACGTGCTATTTAACGTAAATACCGACAGTGGATAAAGCTAGGATAAAGGAACGTGTCAAATTAGGACATACTCGGATGGGAAAATGTTGCTAAGTTAAACTCCGCCGCCGCTGCTGCTATCGTTGCGAATGTGTAAATAAAAAAAGCATTTGGAAAAAAAAACGTTTTTTTCTAAGTTAAGTCTAGCGTTGGCTAGTTTTTTTAGCTTCCATTCATTAGTCCAACCATTAGCGGTCGTAGTCGAGGCCGAATTCTGCAATTTAGCGAGCTTAAGCCTTTCGAATAGAAGAAAGCTTTGAGACTTCGTAATTTAAACAGATGCCTTCCGCCTCTACAATGCGTAGATTAAATTGAGGGAGTGCCCGCTTAACACAGCGTTTGTCCAAGAGATTTATCTGCATTTGTCTCCCATGGTACTTGAAAAGCCTTTTAATTGTTTTCGAAGCTGGTCAAATTCACCCTTATAGCAAAAGCTGAAATTTAGCGAGACGCTCGAATACGGAAAGCCTTTGCGATTATACAGAGATGTTCCATCAGTTCCATTTACTCTAGGCTGGTATAGGTTAAAAGAGGCGTTTTTGATGGAGAATCTTATCAAAAGCTGAGCGCATACGCGGTAGGTACTTTAAGATGCAATTCTAGCTCATTTTTTGTTTCTATTTTGGGTCTTTGCATTGGGACTTGCAACAAACGAGAGGTGCTGGACAGGTACACATACGCATAAACAGCAAGAATTTCTCTGGGCTAAAACCTCATTGAGCTGACCGAATTGTATGAAAAATGCACTTAATAAATAAGCACGGCAATATAGTTTGCGGGAATATGAGGTGTAACGTAAGGTGAGTTAGGGAAACAGCGTGAGTTGAATCTAGGGAACGTATAACTAGAGCAGAGCCTTACGTAATACACGGTCAGTTCCACAAAGGACTCCATATATCGCTAACCTAGACGAAACATATAGGACCACTTGACCTTGATGTAAACCAACTGATGTACGATTGCTAACGATACAGAGGAAATAATGCCTTCGTTTTCTGCTGTTATTGACGCAAAATGACTCGTTTATGAATGTAGCCTATGAAAGTGCCTGTATGAATTGTCTACGCTTTTTTTAAACCGCCTGCATTGACAAATGTTTAGCAGTATTATATCTGTTCATTATTATATCATATAAATATTTTAGCGACGGCCCTAGAAACGACTTCAGCCATTCGGTTACTGTTTAGGCCAGTCTTCTAGGCCTGTTTTTGGGATCTATATGCGGTTTCTTTATTTTTCTACTAAAAAGTTGTAAAGTATTATGAGGGAGAAATTCACTATCTTTGAAAGCGACAAGGCATGTAGTGGATGTGGGACGAAATGCATTAGATTAGATTAGAAACTGGCACAAAACCGTTAAGGCAGATACGGAATCGGACGAATATCGACGAAGGCTACACAAAACAGAGTTTGAATCTGCGGGAACGTATTCGTATAGGCGATTAAGAGTTCTTCCCTTGTTGGAACACAGGTCAATTGTTTTACAGGAGAGTAAACTTTTTAAAGGGCAAATTTCATAGTAATAATGGTAATTCTACTCGGAAACTATTTAGCTAGCTATTTCAAATCTGATCGCAAGATAATACCTCGTGGTGGTTATAGAGAACGCGTCTATCTTCTGTAATGTCATATCCGCAAGCTGTGAATTTCAGTAGGTTATGCAGGTAATATGGCCGGATTCAATGTTTGTGGGGCAAGCTAGGAAGGTCAACGACGTACTAGAACTGAAAAGGCTGAGGCTATTTCTCGTTGATGAAAGATCCCAGTGGTATATACAGCAACATGGACCATCCGTAAAATGCGCCTTGTGTAAGTAAGACGCGTTTTACGGAGTGAGATTCTTTAACAAATGGAAAATAGGGAAAGTATGAAAGCTTGAAAGGCAAAAATGTTGGGGGCTGTTAAAGCTTCACAGTGGAATCGAGTGCCCTCTGGGTAGGTTTTTTTTAAAGGCGCTAAAAAGCTAAATTGAAGAATTACATAATATTGTACATTTATACAATGTATTTGAAATATAAAAAGAAAATTTATGAAAAAAGCGCTTAATTCAATTTGGCACTTTACTATTGTGAACTTGCTTTTTATAACCTGATTTTAGCTTTTCAGCCATTTAAGTAGATGCGATGATCTCTGTTGTTACTACCATCAGTATCCGATATTAAAGAAATTTTAAAAAAATCTAAATTTTATTGAAGGCAAATCAGTGAAGTCCTTGTGCCGTCCATGTAGTCCTAACGCGACCCTTCAAAGTGACGTTAGGACAAAATAATTCCTTTAGTATTTCTGTATGCATTTAATTAACGAGCTAAGCCCCAACTGGGGTCTAGCTCGCTAGGTGAACGTATACGGGTGAAATTTGTTAAGTTATTCGATCTGTGTTTACAAGACGGGAAAAGTAGCTTAATGCCTTTGTTGTTACCTCGTCTCGAAGTAGGCTTGCAATGGAAATTATAATGAGTAAAGCTGACACAGTGTACACAACTAAAGAAAGTTACGGACGAGAACGTTTGCGTGAAGTTCACTCCGAGTAATTTCCACGCTATTCATAACTTGGCAGAAACCTTTGTAGCTTTATTATTTCTATGAATATTGGTCACAATGGCGCGACAACCGGTTAGTTACGTGATTACCTAGGATAGCTGTTAGGTTGAAAATAACAATTGTTACCCGTCGTAGTTGTTCAGTTTCGTTCTATTTAGTAGTAACAAGGGTTTTAAGCTTTACGACTTTTCCACCGTCTATGTCAAACATTACATTAGGTTCTCTAGGAGCATAGGGACTGTCGGCGCTCGATTTTGTTTTTCAAAAGGATGTGAAACGCGAATGTATTTGATGCATTGTCTGGGATAGCCGGTGCTCTTTCGTCAAACATCCCACGTATGCCTCGATTGTGAGACTCGCCTTCGCTTTGTGAAACAATACCGACGGAACATTAACCTTTCGAAGTTGACTGCTGCCGAAGTCCATAAGACTGTTCGCATTGGAACCTGAAAGAAGAGTATTGGAATTTCTGTGTTACTCCTCCTCTAGGCTTCGAGCCTAGGTAAATGTTTCGTTCGGTGTATGATTCTATTGCTGCTGCGGACCGGTGGCTCGTTTAAGTAGAGAATTAACTGTGTATCTACGTCCGGTTTTTCTTTGGTCTATTCTCAGCCTGGAGTATTTCATAAATGCCGGCTATGAAGTTTCTCTAGATACTGCAACAAAAGCCGTAAGACCTTCAAAAAAATGTTTTGTGCGAGGTCGGCTGCAGGACCAGTTTCGCCATCATGTCAGTCATAGCGGAGACCGCCGGTTTAACTTAACCACGTGATGTGACCCCAGGAACGGTTTCATGAGCTCTTACGCTATAACCTAGCATTTCATTGAGATAAACACAAATGAAGCGTAGACCCATAAAAAATGTGTGCTTCTTAGGCTGCGTTTCCGGAAGTAACGGCCCAAAGATGTTATTCTAATGTGTCAAATGTATGGCCCGCATTCTGCGCCATAAGACTATCGTCAGTTCCTCCATTAATAGAACTCCATTAATAGTGTTATAGTTTTTGATGGAGGAATGCGAAATTATACATGTATGTATGTATATATATATCGGAGGTTCCAGATATCGTTGATTGCAAAGCTTCACTGACCCTTGTCCATGTCTGCTGCCCAGCGAAACTGAGCTGTGATCCATTGATTTTGCCCTCCGCACTCCTAATGATTACTTGTCGAAAATGTGAGCAGGTATATGTTAATCCATTAATAAAAAAACTTAATCAGATTTTTAGGCAGGGAACGTTTCGTTTTTATAAGCACAATTCGTATATTTATCTAGCCTTATCGGTTGATCATAATATTTGCCAATATAACGGATTTTCCCCTCGTGGGTGGAAACAGCCTAAGCGCGTCGGTACACAGAATTTATGAACAACTGCAGTCTTTTTCTACAATTCCTACGGTAAAGTGTCCTCATGTCATGTATAATTAGCATCTGCCGTATTATCTATTTGTTCCCAATAAATTACAACCTGGAAACTAAATTGCATATCACAGAAGCTGTAATCACTAAACATTAGCATCAAGAGTAATTTTCCTGTTCAATTTAGATACAGATTATGATATTCAATTTGAGGAAGCCTTTCTTAAGCTTGAGGCACCGAGCCTTATTGGGTGTCATTTGCCTCAGAAGGGCCAGAGAGTGGCAAGCTGTCTTCAGTACTTTACCGATCAGGCATTGATTATTCTTCATCAAAGTACAAATCAACCGTACCGACGATCGTTGGTTTTCCTCAGGGTTAAAAAGAATACTTTTAATGCTGACAATGAACAATACCAAATTATAGATTTCCCAATGTCGTGTGGACTGAGTACAATATCCTTCACAGCTTCAAAGCTAAACTACTAAAAGCAGATGGATTCTTTGAAGTTATCGATGGGTCTATTATGGAATGTCAAAGGTTCGCGACAGTTGTCACGAACATCTGTCATATAAACATCTGTCAGGGATATTCTTGTTATGTTAAAGAAGCGGGTCTATGTATGTCTAGATTAAGGTATAGCTCATCCAAAAAAAAGCCCAAGATAAGCGGGACATCCTGTAAAATACAATACCCTTATAAACGATTTATAATTAATAACAATAAAAGCTAAATGTGCACCCCTGCCTTGTCGTGTCTTTAGCGGTGACATTTTTCCGACCCTGTAGTATATTCATATTTCAAGTAGTTTAAACCCATTTTTTATTCGAATTTTAATTTCAATTGTTGTTAACGTACACAGCAACAATCACAACAATAAGCCGACGAACGAGTAAGGCAACGATTGTCATACATCTTCTAACACTAGAACCTGAGATTCAAGTTCCCCTCGAACGATGCTCTCGCGAAGGCAGTAAATAGATGCACCTATATTCTGTAATTTCTCTATTTTTCTTTCGTAAGCACTGCTTGTTATCTATTCGTTACTTTGAAACCAGCGACACTATTGCCGCAGATACAGTTACTTTTTATTGAATACACTGTCGTAATCCGATGGTTATTTAGGGAACGCAGACTTTGGATATGATTTTTTTTACAAATGAAGCTTAGCTGAAGTGTATTCTGATTTACGGGGATTTCCATTCGATGAGGTCGATTGGCAAAGCCTCAAATTGCTACATAAGCTGTAGCCGTGAGTTGTCATCGGTCTGACGAGCATTCGCTGTCGGCTTAGCTACGCGGACGGTCGCAAGTCAAGCAGGAAAGAGTGGACTGACGTCTTTTTTCTCAGTGAGACAATGCAACAACAACCAATATGCAAGCGACATTTATGAATTTCGGCTCGGGATGAAGGGAAAGCGTAGACAAGTAGGCATATGGGAAAGCATCTGGTGTCCTTCATTAACGTATTCAATAACGGAACCAAAAAGAAGCAGACACGTCCCATATGCTTAGTAGCAGTTGATTCATACGAATCAAATATGACGATTGCTCGTTGACCTGCATTGTATGATCTTTTACAAAAGATTAGCCCACTTATTTGGCTTCTTCCATGGGGGTAATTCCTGTTGAACCAGAAGTTTGGACCTTTAGTTCACGTCGAGAAAAAAAAGCTACCTTAGACTTCCAAAAGACATCATTAAGCGGTGAGTAACGAGATTAAAGGTTAAATTTGGTCGAAATCATGCGAATTCCAAGTTTCTTACCAGTGTAGAATAGCATTCACAGTTAAGAACAAACAACAACGATAGCTGGACAAGAAATACTCGTTCAAGTCTCAGCCACAAGTTTGTAGCTTGCCGCCTGTCTTAAACAAGTATTGCCTCAGATGGCGTACAATTTACCCCTGCAATGTACGCCTTCCTTATTTCCTAAGACAGACAGGAACTTCTTGTCCTCAAAATTCCCTGTTTGATATCTTCGGTCTAATCAGCTAGCGATGACCCGTGGCTTGTGACCATCTATGAGGACGACTACTAGCGTTTTTGCCTATAGATATATGATTTTATTTCTTCAGCTGGTAACACTAAAAGGCCAATAGTGCTTCGCTCGAAAAGGGTGACCAATTACGTATCTTCGGGGGGTTAGAGGCACCCCAAAAACTGCTACCTCGAGCCAACGTCGCTACCATCGACATAAATCAGATATCTATATGAATAAAAAAAAAAGTTACTCAAAATGGGTATACATTTTTTGACATGTTACTGCGTAAACCTTCTTCGCCATAAGTGGATCTTAGTCGCTGTTTTTCAACTGAAACTATACCTAATAAATCTTCGTCGTATTTCTGAACTCATCTTCGTATCGTATTAACTGAAATTGTAGCACAATTTCAAATTAAATTTTTTGCATCAGTGCAGTAGGTTACAGAACGTGTAATCGTCTTAACAGCCACCAAACATAAGTGAACACACAAATATCATTGCATCAAATGAATGAATTAAGACTTGACATTTAATAGGATTATTTTTGCAGCACTTAAATATTAGACTGTATTACGTAACAGCATCGGAGTGAATTAAGACACTTCTCCTGCACAGAGGCATGGCTTGTTATGTCAAAATATCCACCCAAGCTGTATCCCAAACGCGTTTAATAGACGTGCAAATAAAGGTCGACGTGACCACGTGGGTAACAACTGGGCTCCGCCACCGATTTGGCCACAGCCCAAAGTTCTCCATGAAAACTGTATATTCCCTTACTAAAATGAATCATATTTGCCTTACTTTTGACCTATTACAAATGCTAGCAATAATTTTTTTTTAACAAATTTGGCGGCACAAGACCGCGTGAATTTGCATACCTCCAACAAGATTAAAACGAAGCCTTCGGCACTATTGTCTACTCGATCCCGCAGGCGAACGATGCACTATCTTGAATAGATTGGAATTTGTTTTTTGAATTTCTATGGATATGTTCATTCTGGCCATTTACACTGGTCGAGGATTAGTCTCGATGGTGATAACCACGTTGGTCAAACGAGGCCCCCAAAAATCTGTGTATGATGAGCATATCTAATATAAGCTGGGACAAGCCTTTTCCTTTTGACAGTTTAAGAGTCACTAAGCATTTCGAACGACTTTACTCGACTTTGTTTCGCGCTTATTTTTGCTAAATTTTACTCAGTTGGGTCTTTAAATAAGATGCAACAGGGAGGATCTAAACTTTCCAGAAGCATTGTATTATTACATTCTATTTGCGTACTGTTATCCTCATGGCTGTACGAATCAATCAAAACCAACATCATTAGATCAGAGAATTGACGCAATGAGCGACTACTACCAGTAATGCGTCTTGGGTTATCCGTAGGCGCTTCTTACAGGTAATGCCTGGGAAAGCCCTATCTGTCTATGCTGAAAAAATCTGCCGCGCTTAAAATACGATTATTCCTATCGCTTCCGTTTGCACAGGTGTGGAGATAATCACATCTATTTAAAACAAGCGAATGCGTATTGCAGTCTACATACCACAATTATTATTAATAATCAGCTAAGTACGTGAGGATATTATAGACTCTTATTGTTGCTGAAGGAAATATATTACCAGGAAATACATCTTTATTATATATACTTTTATAATTAAAACTCTGAACGTGCTAAACGGCTTACTAATTTTGAATGATTTGAACGAATAAGACTTTCGAGTGACAGTTTTACAACGAAGACGTTTTTCATTATCCTCCATTACGTTCTCTTCCGCCCCCAAGATGGCGTAGGAGGTAGCAGCGGAGACTTCGTACCAGGCGTACCGGTCTGAATCTGATGGGCAAATGCAAATTTATGCGGTCTTGTACCTGAAAGTTATAAGATGAACCTCCGTATGTAGCATGTTCTCCCTATCAGCACCTAAATTCATCTTGTTTTTTGCCATATGTCCGTGCTTTCAAAAGGTGTATGTAAGGTAGTGCAAGGTCTTCGAACAAAGATGTATATCGCCGGCTAGGCCACGATTATCCTGGCAGAAGAATATTTTAACTAATTATGTAAACATCCCATAGATGAGTGCCTGTCTGTGGAGTTTTTAACGCTCCAGTGAACTTTCCCCAGCTCCATTTTAGTACACGAAAAGGAACCTCTTATTTATTGTGATGGCAAGAGATTGTTATTAAGGTCCCGCTGGATTTTCGCAGACGGACCCTAACCTCATTTATGCTTCAACCAGTTATTTTGTAATTAATACGCGCTTCGACGCGATAACCTCTGCGTCGGTGAATGAAAGCCATCTTCTTTCTCTTTGACTTCGACGAAAATTTGACCGGAAACGCTTTAATCTGAGGATTATTAGTATTTGAACGTTGGCTTCATGTGATTTGCTGTTGAGCCCAAAGAGGCCAAGAGTTTACGGGTTGTCGGACAAGTGCACAAAAGAAAGTGGTGCAGCAGCTAACCAATCAGTCAGGTAATAAGCTGTATATTGTACTACCTAATAGATTAGCTAGAGGGAACGATCAAATCGGATGCTAACGGCTATACGAAACACTCTTATTTAGAGTGTCAAGCACGGAAAAAAGATTTTCTTTTCATATTAGGTATTCCAAACTATCGCGTTGTCTGAGACTTTACGGCTTTCTGGGCTCCGTTTGAATCTAACGACGACCACCCATAGCTGAAATAAAACTGAGACTTGTGCTCAATGATGAAATTAGTTAATTGGTTGTGAAGACCTAAGACATTAGCGAGTTTTACCGAAAAAATAGTTCGAGTCACCTTCTCGTTGCGTAATAAAATTATTTTTAATTTTGGATTATCCTATATAGTTTGATATTCCTACTAGCAATAATAGTAATTATTACTAATGTTTGTTCCTTTACATCTGTTAACATGTTGTTACATCTGTCGTGTGGTGTCCATAGCAAGACCTGACCTAGCTACTTTGTCCTTCAAGGTAATATATTGATTCATATAATTATTATTTTACCAATTGTTGAATCTGCTCTTTTTAAGCGCCAAATTTTCCTACAATATAACCTAATCAGTCCATTCAGTTGCATAAAGTAGAACCTTTATTAATCAGCGACAGGCAATCTACTCGGAAGTACTTCATCACCCACCTATGATAGAAATAATTGACAGCTATCTTTGTCTACCTATTTGCAAAGAGACAAACAAAATACTCTGTTAGGAACAGAAATTTATCACTGAACGGGATTCGCATAAGTGAGACGTTGTCTTTTCATATTTGCTTCACAATGAAGACAATACGCAGACGAGGTGAGTTGTGCCGTGTGATTAAAAATTTGTTGATCAGATCGACAAGCGAAAGTCGTGACAAGAGTACAGACTCAGCTGAATTTCGGTCAACAACCTCAGCTACCTCCTCCTTCCCTCCGACGCCATTTCATCTATCACAGTCCGAGACATTTTGGGGAGTCCAAGACGCACATTAATCGTTAGTCGCAACCGCGACGATTAATCTCCTTGTTATGCAACAAAGCCACGATAGTATATAGCTAAATACCCGCACATGTGTGACCCCCACCAGGTACAGTTACACCTGTCATAAATGTACCACACCGAAGGCTTCTCACGCCGATCTCCAGTAAGAGGCGGCTTTTGAATTATCTGAAGATCCAACGTGTGACAAAGTGTAAACCATATTTCTTTTTTTCAAAAACACGATGTAAGATCTGCATTGTATTCAACAGAGGCCGTGAAACGCTTGATAAAGGAAACGATTACCCTTGCGTACGAATCTTGTGGTGATTATTTATCATTTAGGAATATCTTTGTATAAATATTACCTTCCTTTCTAAAAACGAGATCTAATTTCTTTTTCCTGTATTTTATTGCGCTTTTTCCAATTGGCGCTAGTGAGTGCTCGGAAAGTCACCTAGAGATTATAATTAAGGACCGAGGTGAAGAAGCAGTAAATATTTAAAAAATCTAGTAGCGAGAGGCAGTTATATTTATAACGCTTGGTATCGATACAGTATCACTATACAATAATCTGTATATATTTGCTGCATAAACAACCAGGCAAAGCCTTTGTGGCTGTGCCGAATTGTTTAGGCAAATTACTCCTGAAGTAGGTCGGTGCCTTAATTCGAATTCGGAGTATAACCACGGACTCCGTCGAACACCCCGTAGGCTTACGGCTTGTATTACTAGAACATCGGATTTAATTAAAGGTTTAAATAGGGCATAGGCGTTCGTTATTTGACTTCGCGACCATCATAATGACGGACGACGAAGTCGATCGCAACGTTTCAATCCGTAAACAGCAACGATAACAACAACAATAATCATCATCATAATTGTCATAGACAGCAACGGCAACAACTTAACAAGTACAAGTACGGCTTAAAAACACTTGCACCGTATTCGCATTCGACATCATTCCCAGTAAAAAGCAGTAGCAGCGCTGGCGTTATTACCGATGCAGCCATCAACGGCCCGGCCTTTAGACCTATCTGGCTCGTAAATAAAAATGCATCCATCCGCTGATTGAGCCGATATGGAGCTTCAGACAGGCCAGTGTATGTGGCAGGGCAGCACGTCAGTAAGCTGTTCGATTGCTGCATCACAGCGAATCCACGGCAGTAGGTAGTGCGTATGGACAGAAGCATACAATTGTTACTATTAGAGATTAGAACTACACGACGAACGATCACTGCGTAGCAAAAGTACCACAACAATTACCGAAATCGCTAATTGTGTAGATGTGTTATATACACGCGTGCCAGTGCCGCTGGCGCTTTTCTCGGCCGTGTGATGTTTCCGTGAACTATTCGTGTTAGACGATTTGTACGATCGTTTACGGTCGGATCAGATGAAGACTGGCGAATTAGAGAGGGAACCGCGTCAGCAGTAAGAAAATTAAGGGAGTGAGAAAGGTTCCGGATACGGTTATTGTTCGTTAGCTAGGATCAAGCCCTGTCTGCTCGAATAGGCGCAACCTGTTGTGAAAAGTACGGCAAACTGTTATTGTGTCTTCAGTAACTCCCATCGGAGAATATATACGGCATACCCCTTTTTGTTCGTACACCGACGGATCACTGAGAGTTAGAAAGGTGCGTGCTTGTTTGTGTATGTGTGTGCGTGTGCGTGTGGCTTAGAGAGTGAATTCGAGATTTAGCGTCTTTTTGTGCTTCTCTGAGGAAGTGTAAACATTTCGGCAGAAAGTTGTAGTCTTCCTAAGCGGTTCTCCTTTGGGATACGCGTATGTGTGGGTTTGGGCGTTGCATGGGTGTGTCTTGTGCCAATAAAGAAATTTGTCTGTGCTCACAACGAAACGGAGTTCCAGTTCTAGTCACCATCAGCATATAGGAACACGTACTGAAATTTAACTGCGCTTTATTTAAATAAACGCGTTCTGGAAAAAAGGGTCCTGCAATCAAAGATACAGGAAACTCGAAAAGAAAACGATACACAAAAACAGCATCGATTACACATCCTGCAATTGATTTTCTACAGCTGCGCACCAGTTGTGTCGGTCGAGCCGCTTCGTAAACGACACCAAGCCATTCGTCATGGCTGTCAATGGTAAAGCTATTACGTGTAATGGAAAATGGACATCCAATGGTATTTTTTCTCTACCCAGGAATAACAATAATCAACTGTGTACAAACTGTGCAGGCTGCAATCGCGGGCTGTTGAACCGAATTGAAGGTCGCGTCGCGCGCCGATATTGGCGCACCATAACCGTAACTATTGCGATCGAACAAAAGCTGTTGTGTCAACAGGATACGCGAAGCCGTTTGCTCGATGTCGGTGTATCCTGGTCGTACTGTATTTGCCAGAACAAATCATCGCCATCAACCGACTCCTAATGCCGGCTAACAATATCGGTTTAGTAATGGACATACCCTTCAGCCAATACTGCGGAACGTCAGGTGGGCCAAACGAAATATACCCAGCGGGTTGCGAGTGAATGCCGTTGTTCGCCGTAGCCACCTCTGTGATCGTTACTCCCTTTGAATATAATAAGTAGATATATACCTTCACTAAATGGAGTTTTATTTACTTCATCCGATGGCGGTCGTTCGTATTGCAGTCGCCTACATATGGAAGTCACTAACTAGGCTGCTCGATTAGAATACACGGCGCGAAATATGTCCCGGGTTGAATCCAACAATTCTCGATTACGATTATAAGGCACGGTGTATGTGTATGTAAGAATGTGTATGTATGGGTGTGTGCGTGTGTGTGTATGTTAGTGAGTGGGCGTTCTCATAATGGAAAATGGAGTATGGTTTATACCCGTAGCCTGCCGTCACATGTTTCAGCAATGTGAGTCGTGGAAAGACAGTAAGCGATCATTGTTGCTATTGTGTTCATAACAAAAACTAGTTATTTGGCCCAATGTTTAATAACAGACACAACTGTAACTCACTGCCAGGTATTTTTATATATGCAGGGACAAGCAAGACGATGCAATCCGGTATGGGCGAAGTAAGCCTCGAAGACGGATTTTCGACAAACGGTACGTTTTTTTGTGGGATTTTTATTCACGGAATTGCTATACCGGATAAAAACTCTCGGACGAGTTTGCGTCTTGTTATAGATGGAGCGTATCCACAATGGTCACAAACAGGCAGACTAGATATCATAGACCGTTCCTTACAGTTATGAAATTCGAAGCCCACAGCTTAAAAGAAATAACCGCCAACATTGTAGTATCGACTTGCATTGCGTCTTAAGAAGAAAAAAGCTACGTTGACGATGGTCTACGGCTGCTGGACTAATAAGACTTTAATTTAGCCTACAAGGGGCACAGCCTGTTTAGAGGTCGTTCTGAAAAGCTAATAGGTGTTTATGTACGAATCTATGCAATACATAACGTCTTTGGATAAAAAAACGTGGCAAGTAAAATAGGATATATATCTGCCTAAGCGCAACTAACCGCCGTGGCAAGTCTCGTTACTTCTCTTACACTTTATGTCATATTTATTTATCTATTTATTTAGATTATCTGAATTATATAACTTTTGTCAAAGCTTGGCTGGACGTTTTCGCTTTAAGCGGAAAATAACTTATGAACTGCGGGGTCGAAGCGTATATCGTGTTCCGTCAGTCTCAACTTTTTGCTTCGCGCGATCCTTGCTCGGTTTCGTTGGCATTTCTCAGTCATATTACCGTCTCCTCATGTTGGCTAAGATGAGATTCGTTCTTCTAGCCGCAAAATTACGGACGTCAACATAGGTATAAGGACCCTTGCTATCCAATAAATACTACTTACGCTGCCTCAATTGCTTCTTCTTCGTCGATATCTATGTAGACCCGTTTCGTTACCCACAAGTGTACGTAAACAGAGGACTGTTTTCATGATATGATTCGTCGTAAGAGTAAGGCATTTATCCGTTTGCAGCCAGTTCTTGCTGACCGAGCATTGGCGACACTGCGGGGCAAAGTGCTGGAAAAATTCGAATAACTGCGTATGCCATACCGGTCGGTATCTCAATCGGCGATGTTCCAATTGATTCTGCATCATCAATTTTACTGTGAACTCTAAACAACAATGGAAAGACATATGTTCATGGGAGACGCGAAAGGTTAGAGGCGTTGAGGGGGTGAGCAATGACATCACTCGCTTATGCACTATAAATATAGCCTGCGTAAAGGAAGGAATGTTTGCATAAATGAGGCAAGGCCTTTCGGTACAGAATAAGGGTCAAAGATAGGCAAAGGAAAAACTCAAGCAAATCCTATGGACACCTACAAAGACGGCTAAAACGCAACATTGAATATAGCACTCTTTATACATGCGTGTTTGTCCGCTTTCATTGAACGTGATGCGCGGGTTGTACGTGAATCTACATGGAATGAGTTGCCGTTCGACGATCTTGTGAAGAAATCAGTCGCGTCAACCATGCAATATCGACATATGCATATGATTGAAACAATTGTTTTTGCGGTTTACGCAAGCACTAATTGCGTTTAATGGCTGACTCTGAACCTCATAATTTTTATAGAAAATTTTTGTTGTACGTGTAAATGATAATAGTCTTATAACTTCGTAAAACTTTATTTGCCTCGGTGGCATATGTATGATTTAGTTTACAGATTTAATTAAATGTAATATGCCAACACTCGCACATTGCTATGTGGGATTATTTCTCTTATATTATCATTATTACTATTATATTGGATTACATAAAAAAGCTTGTGGGTTTCTAGGAAATGAGTCATACGTGTTGTTAGTACCTTGTAATAGCCCAGTTCCTAGAAGACCAGTAACTGATAGCTTTGTCCAGGAAGGAAGTTTCCATTTTGAGTCTGTAAATATATATGTATATATACATTGATCGAACGCCAACCGCGGATAACATTTATGGGCCAGCGCTTTTATTTGATTAGAGATGTAGACAAGAAGGCACATGGCATTTGTTTTTTAGTCTGTAGTACCAGATTTTTCCCGTGAGAGTAAAATACAAACAAATTGAGCTATAGTGTTCATTGCAAAAGTATTCCCTCTATTTTTCGTACCACACAAAGAAAAACCTACGACTAGTTCCTTTTATGAAAAGTGACAATTCAGCTATTACTTATTATAACTTGACTGATTATCTATCACGATCCACAATGCGGCCATCATCATGTAGGAAAGATACATCGTCCGATTTAGGCCACAGAGAAGCCCGGTCATCGTTCCATTCGTCGCAACCCAGTACCCCTTGAAAGACGAACTAAAATGGTACCATATTGCAATAGCAAAATTTCTTGGTCGGAAGAAATTTATATGATGCAATTTCATCCAGTTTATATATAGTGATTAACTATTAGATTTAGTAACAAGAATTCGCGTCACGTTCTTTCATGAGCAGGCCAGAAGAAAGCAGGCAATTTCAAAAAGTGTTTATCGGATCGATTTCGGTAGTTGTTTCTGGTGCTCACGGCGTTGTATGTTATTTCTGAATTCACTGGATTTACTGTCATTAGATTCAGTTAGTCCTGAGTTTGTTCTATCAACTGCAACGGAGTGATGGAGCGTGGGATGAGGATGACCCTAGAACACAATGGAGCCGGACAAATCTGTTTAGGACACTGATTTAAGATTCTTTGAATCTAGTATGTCTAAGAATGCGCGGGTGAACGGAGGCATTCTTCCCAGGGGACTACTATCCAAGAGGCAACCGGGCAGCTGCGCTGTTATAACTCGTCCGGAAAAGGCCATACGATCTTTCAACCTTGGAGACTAATCTGTTTGGTACTGCCGCTAAGTATTGCTTCATACAGATGGTCCCTTCCAGTGACTTTCTGTTAACTATTGCGGCACTTAACACGAGTGCCCGCTCGTTGCCTTGTTATGTACATAATTTCCCACTGGCTCGCATTATCACTACTATACATTTAATTACTTTTAAGTTCGGTTTTGACTTTTAGTCCAGCCATGTTTGCTTAGAGGCCTTTACTGCCGAGCTGTGGCTAGGCGCCATCAGGCCGGTGGTGCTCTTATAAGTATTACAGGCTATTACAAGGCTAGATGTCAGGTATGACGTGGTAGCTGTCGACGCTGCTTTTGACAAAGCGCTGTCGCAGGCTGCGCACAGGAAATCAACGCGATCATAGCCCTGTAGCTGTACGAAAATCAGCGAAATCATTTTTAGCCTGAGTTCCCACGCCAACCTGTACTAGACGATCCTACTCAGATCGATGGCTTAAAATAAACATGCGACTATCTCTGGGACAGAACTAATTCTCGTTGAAGAAATATGCGGGTTATGTGGAGGGAATGTCAACGAAGAACACGCTGAAGTTGATAACGAAGAGACTCATTGACAAGCGTCTAGAGGTAACTTACTGGCTGATAACTATGCTAGTTCTGGTATGAGAGAGTGGTATACGTATGTTGCAGCCCAGCTGTCCACAGCATGATAAAAATGTCATTTGGATATGTTTAGATTTACTCGTCCAATCATAGTTCCCTCATTTATCGATGTTATCAATTCGCTGTCGGTGAAGTCGGTTCCTTGTTGCCTGCTGTTTCTGTATGCGCGCGCAAAGGTTAAACCCGCTTGCATGACGAGTCTTGAGACCTCTTTTTTCCATAACTGCTACTTCTGCATTGTTTTTGGTGTTGGCCCAATCAAAGACTAATCGTTTTGGCTTCGTGGTAACGACGGTCGATATTTAGAAGTTGATCAGCTGGATTCACGCTGTTAGTTTAGGTAACAAAACTTCACATAAAAGCATTTGAAAACCCTGATCCGTTAACCTATCGTATTCCTGATTTATTGCCGTTGTTGACATTAGCGATTCTGTGATAGAAAAGCAGTGGAAGAAATTGAAAAGCCTACTAATCTGCGGAAAATTAGAACCTTGCGTGCGCAGCCAAGATACCATAATTTTCAAGACAGGACTACTGTCTTATTCGTGAGCGAGTCACTGCGTGCGCCCGAAACGACGATTTTTTTGCTACTCTTTTTTGTGTTATCTGCCCTGGTAGAATGCATTGCAATTGATGGGTGGCACTAAAATTCATGCTGGGGTCTGGACAAATGTTTCCGTTGGCTCCGTTCTAGCGGAGTGCGTGCATGAGGTCTGCCTATATGTTATTCATCCGATGGGATCCGTTTACATCCGTTTGTCATTAACAGTTAGGAGTTAGACTTTTTCTGACTGTTAGGTACAAAGCGAGGGGTGGCATTTAAGTGCATCGCCGTAGCACATGCTGCACCAATGGGCTAGAATGCGTAATGCGTCGGCAGTAGGCAAATTCATGTTGGTGACTGTGACTTCGTTATACCCTGTTCTCTATGCGGCAATCGACATCAAATAAGACATTTACTATAATGATGTAGTTCCCTAACCGCCTCTCATGCCAAAGCGAACTGTCTTTTTTTTCATATAATAAAAATATGGAGTTGTTAGTTTATTGTCTGTTAGTTCTATGTTCCTGTCTGTTCTATGATACTTCAGCCAAATCGACTGTTCCAAGCACGATTCGAGCACATCTATAATCACCCTTGGATGACACAAAAAAATAATGAAGACTACGGTGAGCGCACAGCCCTTCGTTAAACGACAAAGTAAACTTTATACTTCGGATGAGAAGTTCTGTTAGATAACGCTTCATAGGCTTGCATGGCCTGAAGAACCCTTCTTGTCAAATGTATTAGATGCTTATATTATCAATGAAGTAGCAGAGGGTAATGGAAACAGCCTGCGCTGTTGTATATTTAATTACTCACCATGTTACCGTAAAATGCTGCTAATGTTCTATATTAAGCAGTGCTTCATTCACGATTCCTGACTATGAATTTGTCAATAAAATATTGCTTGTTTCACGAATCATTAGAAGGTTATTGAGTGCTGAAGAGCACGGCTGGTTGGTATCAATATAATACAGGAACTGGTTTTGCACGAGAGGAAATTGTCGTCACCTCAATCAATGAAGAATATCACATTGGGTGGTCAGCACCCTCAATTCTCGGTCGGAATGCCTCGTGAAGTTTGTGGTTTCACTATACGGACATTGTGCAGTATTGACCATTTCATCAAGAGATGACCATCCAAATTAATATGAGCCACGTCGAGTCGGCTTCATTTGAAAGCTCAGGTTTGACAGTGGCAAAGTGGGTTAAAATTGTTGTAATGCCTTTAGTTATCTATCATATTAAAGCGTCTTAAAGATGAGTCAAATTTCTGCAAAAGAAAGGTTGCTACAATGTATGGTTTTGTGCTGATAAAGGCACAAATGCTGCCCAGGCTCGTAAAAATTTGTCGTCTATGATTAGGTTGCGTTATCACAAGAAGCGGTTACAAAAAAAAATAGTTCGATGTTGATTGGAGCAAAATAATCTACTCGATCGGTATTTCCGTCCGCGAAAGTAGAAAAACGCAACGAAACCGAAACGATCAATCTAAGGTGATAGAAAGTGAAAATAATATGCAAATAAATGCGCTCCACAATCATTGCAAAGCCCAGGCCGGCAACAACGAAGTGACTTTGGAAAGGAATAGTGCATTGTGGGTGGCGGCGGATAACTGAGTCTAACTTTCGCTGTCAACAGCTAACAAGACTACTACTGACCGAAACTAGTGAACAAATTTGACGATTTTGCTAGGTATCTGGGTGTAGACCTACCAAGCAGCATGGTGACAATATATTATGATAAAAATTTGCCTACACTGAAATTTAAACCGCCGATGGCCACATCTACACTATTATTTTGGCAACTCACTCACAGTTGCGCACCAGTCACGCAGACTACATTGCCTCATAAGTAGATAAATGTTGCGCTTAAGAAAGTAAATAAAGAACCAACTTTATGTTGGTTATTGGTTTTTCAAACCAACCCATGGTTTAAGCTGAAATGTTGCGTAATTAGTGAGTTAATCACATGTATACCAGATCACAATCGGTGGTATAATAACTTCTAAAATATGTAATATAATTAGGCCATGCATTCATGCGGCTATAGATATCAGCAGCACCTAATTTAGAATTTCGTTGTCAACAAGAATCATTTCAAGCAGAACTTATTTCAGTGCTGTTGCTAAACCTCAATGTTATTGTACAATACGACTGCTTCCCTTTTGAGCTTAAGAAGCTATTCAGAATTCGTCTTTAATAAATAAACAGCAACAATAGACAACAATGTTTTTGTCTTCAAATTTGGATTTGACCCCCCTCACTCCGCTGTCCTCAGCCTCCGGCGGTGTTATACGGTATTCAGCTTCAGTAGGTAGTAGTCGCGTAACGGGACCTCGTCTGATCATATCCGTGTTCAGGACGTTTTCGCGGGCTGATAATGATATCGTTAGCAAAGTGAATATCTTACCAGTCGGCTAAGGATATCATTCTTAGGCACTTATTTGCATAAAAGCTACAGTCTGACCTCTATGTATCATTGTGTTGCCGATTTTACGTGGAATTTGTCGCCTTCTCGGAAAATTATTTCGAAGCAGATGTGTTTTGCCGGACGTCTGTTTGAACGGTACATTTTTACAAATGATAAAACAATACACTAACAACGTAAAAAAAACACAGATCAATTGGTAATTTCTGTCTCCCTATAAATGAAAAAGAAACAACAAAAATACTTTGTCGCCATCATTGTTTTTGCCCTACAGTTTTGACAAATGGGTTAAGCAATGATGCTTCTTTGTTCTCTATTGGTATAGTCATAGGCAAGGGAATGCGGTCGACGCTAATAATGTACAATTCGTCGTAAGCGTTTTACTGATCTTTATACCAATCATCCGGTTCTGAAATGTCAGTCGATACGTGTCTTTGGACGACCCGACCATCCCTGATTGCTTATTTTTTATGCACTGTACTCGCCGATGATGGAGAAAACCTATTTTCTTGCCTCATCAGGCAAAGCAATCTCAGGAAGAACTTCAGTTCTTTTACACAGCAGCTGAAGTTAAGGCTACTTCGAAGAGGACGAAAGATACGCCTCGCTTCGCCTTGCCACATTAGCGTTTCGTTTCGCTGTTCGAAGCTCAAAACAGCTTCCAAATAACGGGAACAAAATACCTAAGGAGACGACCCCCTGGAGGTTGTTTTGACTATCATAGGAGGCACATTGAATTGCAACTCTACGATAAATGCATCTGTCCGCGTTTTCTCAGCTATAGAAATACAGCATGAACGCATCGTGTATGCATGTAAGATTAGGACAGTATTTAATCAGTTCTTTGACAGCTATTAAGGACTGGTTTATGTGCATAGTTCTGTAAGCTTATCAACGTTTCAATCATGAACGTTACCGCTGGAGAGGAATTTTTACCCTGTGCTGTACTATCGTTCTATCTGCCGCGTTCAGCAGTATTGCAGGACTGACTCAGGCACCCATTCAAAATGTGCGTAATAAAAATAGGTTATCACATCGGTACTGATTAAGCCAAAGCCAGCTCAAGGACTTAATCATTCACTGTGTTCCGGTGGCTGTTCTGTTTTCCGAATAGGTATGGTACACTTATATGCCTAGTATGTCAGATTGTAAATGGGGCCAAAATCACTTTGATATTTAAAACGAGAGAAACTATTTAGTAATTTTTTGATAAACTACATTGATTACCTTAATAAAACATCCGTTACTGTGTAGTACGTTATTTTTCAATATTAGACGAACTGTCAAAGACTTGAAAAGAGCGGCCTTCCGGTCCGAGTCACAGGACACAACGTTCGACAACGTTTCTAACAATACAAAATACCCCAATCGCGCATAGCATCACCTCCAAATTTACTATTAATCTTTGAAGTCTATGTCCAGCCAGGGAGCTGGATGTAATAACTTTCCCGGTAAACGTGACTCAAATTATTTTCGCTGGTGGCTGAATAGAATTCGATCAGAGTGGCTTGTGAAATGCGTCGATGTGCATGAAAGGATTCTCTCTATTATAAACTACACCGCCTCGGGTGAATACTTCAGTAATCGACTTGATAAAGATATCAGGTGAGTGTACACTCCCCGGAGAGATAAATTTCCTTAGGTTACATTGTATAGTTGGAGCGATATTTGGCTGCCTCTCTTCTTGGTTGTTTTTTACAATTGCTTTATCCAAGTGTGGCTTCTGTTGCGACTCGCTTCTTACGTCTTGTATGTAAAAAGTGAGAAGACAAACGCAAATGTTTTCTCAGAGTAATCAATTACTCGGGATTTAGTCTCGAGAATTTATTACAATGCCGAAATATTGAGCACTGTATTGTTCGTCGCAAACGCTGACGATCAGTGTCACAAGATTATATTGTTTATAATAATAACAATATTTATTATTGGTTTCACGCAGAAATTTACCCTTCGGTCGAAGTTTCGGTTCAAACGGGTGGCAAATGCACCGCAGACAATTGAGTCCATATGGCTGCTTTGACGTCAGCAACAGTAACTCTCCTTTGACTAAAATAGCGTCGGTGAGTTGCCCTTTTAGTCAGCCCACCTTGACAGGTCACGTTGCACGGGCGAACGATCAGGCTTAGAAATGCAGTGTTAACCGGGTGATTGTATTATAGTAGAGACATTTTAGAAGCTGCACTCACGTTCTTGGTTTTTGTAGACCTGTCAACTGTGGGAGAGGGGAAGGGGGGCATCAACGTAATGTGAGCTACATGTTCCGTAAAGGTGAACGTGTGCAAACAGGGAATGGAAATACCAGAGATGAAGAAACAATTTAATGAAAAATATATAAAATATTAAATAATAGCTTAATTTCAGAAAGGCCGTGCATATGCAAAGATTATCTGGAAATTCCCCTATCACAAACATGTGTCTATCCTTATTATTCACTCGTTTTCATCGTAACAGCATTACATATATATATATATATATATATATATATATATATATATATATACATATATAGAAAGTAAATTGAGATATAAAAAGTTATATTTACTTTCCTACGTAGCTTCTATAGCCTACAGGCAGCTTTTACGTAGCAGATGCCGGCACCAGTAAACACCAAGCCAGCCAGCAAATATGCGTCCACCCAAGAACCGAGCTTGCAGCATGCAAATGAACATGCAAGCTTCCAGATACGACTCTTCTGCTGAGTGTCGTGCACACACAGTGCTTGTTTTGGTAACAAGTTCTTACCTTTGAGATCCTGTTTTCCTATAAATACTTTGGTAGCCCTTCCTAGATCCGGCTATTGTATTCCGCATACTGTATTACATCATTACATCAACACTTGCTGTATACTATGCCTGGCCTTCAATTCCCCTATCCTTATATAGCTGCTTAGCCACCCAGTTGGAGATTCGTGTGTTAGGGTTATTGTATAATGTTGTGAACAGCAAAACCTTATCGAGTGACGCCACCCATTACCTTGCCAATTGCATACCTCAGCCACGTGTGCTGCAGGACAAACATACATACGTCAATTATATTTTTCTCTTAGCATATCCCACCGATGATTACCTACACTCGTGCTTTCCTTAGCGTCATTAGAATACAGCCACGCGATGCAATCCAAGGCACCGTTTGATTATAAGAGCATACCATGCACCGGCAAGCAATGTTAACATCGTGACATCGATATCTGCGACGCATGCGCTATGATCACAATAGAACAACCTTGGTTGGGGTCCCAAATCGGTGGCGGTCAAGATAAACACTCTGACAGGTGTCGAGATAACTTGGGCGACTGAATCATGATATTGTGCGAAAATCGTCCAAACACCGGATTACGTTATCAGACAAGTTATCTCAAGCCCCGATAACCGTATCTGAAGCGCAGGCTGCAGGCTGATAGCTGGCCCTACTGGGCAGTTCTCTCTAATACAACATATGTGCCTGTATTACCGACTCGTGTTAACGTCTGCACATCTGGATGGCAGGCCAGCAAGGCTGTCATGCATACAAGTAGTTCATGTGTATATTTGACTTACGGCTGGCAAAGTTGTGACCAACATAGAGGCCAGCATGACTACTACAAATTAAGCGCATTTAGCAGTGAGAAAATAAAATTTTACGATACGACCAATCGAAAGTGGAATAGTGTTCTGTTCTATATATGCCGTGAGCTGTTAATATATATTTGATCATATGTGAGATTAACACTACCGTCAATGACGCTAGAACCGGACTACTGGCGTGCTTTGTTTCTATCTCCAATTAACGTTAGTAACTGCGTACCGACCACGATTGCCTGCCTCTACGCGGTCTGCGAGTTCGAAATAAACCCTATACGCCTAATCATCGAATAATTTTGATACTCATAGCTAACACAGTGTCACAGTGGACTGCATTGTCCTGTTGGATCATTGTCGAGCACCATTTGGCCGTCTAGCGATATGGCCGCTGTGGCTATGCTGCTAGTCAATATACAAGCTGGCTGCGGGTCTCTCTATACGTTACTGAACACTTCTACCTGAAGTAGTTTCACCTTTTGGAGTGGCATTCTTCCCCATCATCAAGCAAGGCGCCTAGTCACGCCCCTTTGATGCACTCGTTGCAAAGACACCGATAGCGCTCTCAGCACGATCGGTGAAGGCAATGACAAAGCAGACGATCATCAGAAAACCCACATTGTTACGATATACTCTTCATGTCTTACGTTATGTATGAGGTTTGTGTGCTCTTCTTCAACTCTAGAATCTGCTTACGTTTGCTTAAACGAGACGTGGGACGTTAGTAAAACGCACTTATTATGACTAGTTTCGCGCAGGTCTATTTATAGAGCATCCAGCGCTAATAGGCTAGAAATAGCGAAAATCAAGAGGCTACTTGAAAAAAGGACAGCCTAAGCAGCCACATGGAAGATAACTTTCTAGGCGTGACTATGAGAAGGACAGCAGGGGTTTGGTTGATATAGTTAATTCATTTCAGGTAGACAAACCGATCAGAAGTCGAACCTAAACCAGCAGCAATCGTCAGATAAGCTTTTGAAAATGCCGCTAGTAAAGATAGCAAGTAAGAGGCTAAAGGCGAAGTCGGTGCTTTTTTCGTATTGGCACTAAAGCCGCTGGGCAAAGAGAACGTGTTTGTTATTGTCGGCCGCCGGTCATAGCAACGCTGTTATTTTAGCATAGAACGACCGATATTACAACGTAAAGTCGATAAAGAGGAAAAGATTCTATCTCTTTCCCTCTATCGACTTTGTAGTCGAAGGGAGATTGAAATACAACAGGGTACCTAATCAGGTGCCATAATTGCTAACGGTGTTAAGATAGTTGTTACATTTTGGCGGTTTGTTCTTTCATAGGACAATACAGAGACGCAGAGAAAAAAGCCGTAGAGCATTGGAAAAATTGACAAAGATGAGGGGAAATTAGTCCGAGTAACCATATGTTAATAATCGTCTAATAGTAAATAAAATCTCGCTAATTATGTGATTGATACTATTTCGTCCACGGAACCAAGTCTGGGGGCATATCTTTACCAAATATATCTTTAGCGCCGTTGCCTTTTTTTAGGCCATAATTTTCTTGTCAGTCCAACAATGGCTCCATATACAAATCATATGCTATTTGTCTTTTATTGGAGTCTTCTATCGTCCACTAGCAATTCTCTTAGGTCGTATTGTTCGTGTAGTCGACAAGACACAATAGCATATAGTACTAAATTTTCCAACAAAAAAAATAGGTCGTTACTCATTTACAATGACAACAACTAGAGTTCGATCAACAAGATGCCAGTAACGCCTTGTTTACGTTAAGTTTTTAAGGTCCTTTAAGTTTACGTACCCCTAACAAACGACATCGCGGGCGTCATCACGTATCACGTACAAACCTGAGGTTCAAAAGCGGCAGTAATGTACTGAACAGTCAGTAGTTTACTTGCCTAGCCAGCTACACAAGCTGGCTACTTGCTGCTGTTGATATTATAGATCTACGTACTTGCTTTTGAGGTAAATTCCGAGTATCTATGTGACGTCTGCGTCCTTACTGCATGCAAACATGGCCGCAGTAGAACAAGTCGTCCTGTGGTTAGGCTCCTCAGTTTACGTCTGAAGTACGCACCATGCATTTCACTCAGACGTTGGCTTATTGGTACGACCAGGCACTTTAGAGCTCAGCTGGGAACTAGTAAACTACTATACCTGCCTCGTGGATCTATTTCTCAAATCTCTAAAAGCCTTTACGCCAACGCTCTACAAAGGCTATAGAAAAACGCACGCTTATAAATACGCGCGGAGACACTGCAAGAAGCATCCAGCCATCGAGTCGGTACGTTTTTTTAAGACGATGTGTGCACTAAAGAGCAAGCAGTCGTCGGACTTCACAGCGACCAACTGCGCATGCGGCGTCTGGAAGCGTGTTCGGCATCGCGACAAGGATGAGCTGTCATCACCTGTTGTGTTCTTATCTGTAGACATATCTATATATATATATATATATATATATATATATATATATATATATATATATATATGTGTGTGTAAGCTGTACATATGAATGTTCTAAATTTTACAATAGAAGTTCGTCGTAAGACCGTTGACAGACTGCCGGATCGTCACATTGTCACTAGTCGTATTGACGTGAATGCCATTCGAGTTGGCAAAGTTGAAAATGCAAACGATCCTATATGCCTGTTAGGGGCTGCCCGAACAAAGACGGGAAAAAGGTCATGATAGAGTAGAAAAACAGCTGGCCTATAGCTAGCTAGAATGCCTGGCATCGGTTATGCGTCTTTACGATTATGATGCATGTTCACTACTGCCTACTGCAGAGCGCATCGTTGTCTTGCGAAGATAAGTGTGTAAGATACAGGTCGCCTTAGGCTGTACCTTGTACCCGTTGCTCTGCTGAAGATCGATAACATTGATACGAACC
Source organism: Varroa destructor (assembly GCF_002443255.2). Taxonomy (NCBI): domain Eukaryota; kingdom Metazoa; phylum Arthropoda; class Arachnida; order Mesostigmata; family Varroidae; genus Varroa; species Varroa destructor. The sequence continues at coordinate 8,388,452 of NW_019211457.1, read as the reverse complement.
TGCTGCATACAAACTGACTGGCCTAGACTGGACCAGCCCCGCTTTTACTTGCTTCAATGGTATCCACTATAAATGTACATGTTACTTCAACCACGACTATTGATGCCAATATTGCATTCATATGCACACAGGCTGGCCCAGCGAAAGTAGGTTTATAGTGTATAGCAAAATATTGAGTTGACAGGTGTGAGAAACACACCTACACTTCAGTCATCGGCATTCGTATCAACTGGAAGCATAATTAATAGAAAATCTGTTTCTTCTCATCTCTTGTTAGTGGATGTCTAGTGTTGTCCCATTATATAATAATATATACAGATGACAGGCGCAGATGGTCGCCAGGCGGTCTCGCTTCCGTCGGCTTCACCTAGTTGCTTCGGTTACTCCTGTTATGGTTATCTGCAACAGTGTATCATACGAAACCTTCTTTACTTGATACGGGCCTTGGGATGTCGCAGTGAAATACTGTGCAGTTGCGCATTGACGTCCTGCCTGTTTGTGTATGGTTAAAGGTTCGCTCATTGTGTGGAGCGCGAAGCCTAGGTTGTTGCAATAGTTGTGAGTAGCCTAAAAGAGAATTGACGCCGAAGCGAGTTGTATGTAACATAAAGTTATGCTACGTAGTTGTGAGGTACGACGCAAGTAAGGTCTACCGACGTAAACATATGCAGGAGGTACTTGTAATGTGTATGTGGAGGAAAATGCAAATGGATGCATGGTATTTGAGTCGTATAATGAAATACATGGGCGTCTATGCAGGTGATGGTGACGGCGACGGAAGAATGATAGACTGAGGGCAATAGTGTATCTTCTAAGAATTCATGTCTCTTGTAATGTAATGCCCCAACTCGTCTAATAACGTGGACAACTGCAAAAGATATTATTATTATTATTAATGAAAAAAGCATTGTATTACAGGAAGCAAAACCAGTTTGATCTTCATAGTGCAATGTACTTTGGTTCATCCAAAAACAATAACAATAAGAGGTGTTGTTTCGATAGGCCTTGTCTTAATTGAGTTGTTGATTTTGATTTACACATGCGCGATATGCTTTATATCATCGTGTATTTAGGTCACTGCAACCCTATCTAATGTTAAAAGCTCTGGTTTGCAAACATTCCGTACCATCGATTATAATAATATATAGTTTTTAGCTAGGTTCTGGATCAGTTCTCTAAGCAGCACAGTGACTGACATAGACATTTTTGCACGGAGCATAATCGCGGGGTCGTATAATGTAATAGGTTCGATTTGGAAATCTTTTATGTGAAGGAATGACGATTTACGGAGTTTTATCGGCATACAAAGCCAAGGCAGATTTGTGCAGCTACTTGCAGATGAACACCTGAAATGAGCTAAATGAGACAGAAGAGGGGAAAAATTAATAAAAGAGAAGGTGGTTCAATTGTGCATTACGCTCAGAACCTTAGTTATAAATTAGAAAACGTCAGGTGTATATGAATAAATACGTACTAAATTAGCCTCGGTCGTTACTTAGGCCTCTCGATCGATGAAAACCCGATAAGCTTAAAGTTCCGGCACACGATTCTTCATAAAAATAACAACAAACATACTAAAAAGTTTACGAATCTGTAAACTGCTCCGAACTTACAAGTACGTAGACATTTTGTCAAAAATCACGTTCAAAGAAATATGTGTTCTTTGAAAATAGCTCGTAGTAATAAATGTCTTCAAAAATTGCCGGGCTAGAGTAGGACGTTTAGCTTATTTTTGACAATGATTTCCCGCCGATTTATAGTTACGGCCATTATAACTGAAGGTTCTATAGAGGGTTCGGTTTAAATCATATATAATTTTATTAACTTAATAACAAAGGTAACCCTACTACTTAATAACAAAGTGCTATTATCTAATTACAGTAATAGCAGGTGGCTTCAATACCCAAAATACCGATTACAATCATTGGTGGATCTTCATAGTAGCAATGGAAACCTATTTCAGATCCCCACAAAAAGCCAAATTCATCCAATCACTCAGTTATTATTACAGTTACTGCGATTCGTCCATCGTATATCCCCATCAGTTTTCTCTTTATCTTACTCTCACTCACTACCTTATCAGCATACACCCAACCATCACCTCACATATGGGTATTATTTACCACTTGTAAACGACACAACTAATGCTTTCATGTTTGTTCTTTATCGTGCATATTTTCGCTTTCGTTTTTTTCTTTTCCATCGGCTATTTCTATTTCAACGTGATCACGCGTTCTTTTGGCGTCGTCCCGGGACTCGACGCTAGCATCTTAAAACCAACAGAACGACATTATGCCGTGGCACAACGTCAGGCAAGCGTGGCTATGTCAGTTATTTTCTCGCTGGACGACACAATCCGCGCCTCAGTCTACGTCACAGCGTCACTGTCGATGCTTTGTGGGTAAGGCGTTTCGCGTCCTTCAGAGATCGTCCCACACAAGTCCCTTTGCCCTCTACCAGAACCTTTCAGCAGCAGATAGCACAGGATCACTGGCGGCTGATGACAAACGACCAACTGTCTACAGGCTACAACTACCCCACGAGGAGCGGTGCAGCAATCTATCGTTGTGCGAGATGTTTTGCTTGATTGAAACTGGCCAGAGTAAACGACATCAGAACGAAACGATAGTAGCCGGCTCTTGCGTGCTTGTTGTAGGATTGATGCTACATGACGCATAACGACGCCCAGCGCAGGCACTGTTGCCATAATGTAATCATTGCGGAAACACAACGGTGAAGGTCGAGACAAACGAAATCTGTGTAGCAGACGAGTGGGCGTCAGAGATTGACTAGAGAGGGTATTAAGGGCCTTTAGTATGGACGATAAAATAAATGGTAGGCTAACACTACAGGATAGCTCTCTAGTACAACGTACGATTTTCGTGGCGCCGTTTGAGCACGAAATATATACGGACGGAGAGCGATCGTATCTAAATGGACGCCTTTTTTTTTTCTTCCTAATGAAATGGACTTCGGAAAAGTTATTATCATTATTATTATTATTTAAATACATACGTTAAATAATATTTCCCTACAATTTATAATGTTATTTAATATATATAACCCGATTTTCCAAAAATTTTCAATACATCCATAATGGAAGTGACGACAACCTATCCAGTAGCTGTCCGTATTACTTTAGCGAGGTCACCTTTTCAAACAATTCTAATATCGTTGGTAATGTCGTATGGTCAATAAAGTAGTTTGACTGATTATTTCATCAATTGTTCAAAATATCTTGTTCGGGCTTTGTTAACCTGTACCTATTTTACATGGACATCGCTTAATAGCAATGGTTCTGGCATCAGGTGAAATAGGTTGGTTTCAGTGGCATAATGTACACGAATTTTATGTGGTCATTATTCGAAATAACCGATATAGTCGTACGACTGGGTTCAACTCAACAACAATTGCCCGCGAAAGATGATTACAAAAATACCCGCATTTTCCCTGCTAATGCATTAGTGGTTTAGTGTGCTCGCAAGAAATTTCAGCGTTGCTTCCGTACGTGACGCTTTTTATATTAGCTAATCTAGGAAACAACTATTATTTATCGTTGGTTGCTAGAATATTGAGAGCGAATGAATGAATGTTGTGATTATGAGGCTGTCTGAATACCGTTGGCATTCTGCTAATGACGCCGATTTGACGTTGAGTTGACGCCGACACCTACGAATTTTCTAATGAAAAAAGTATTCCCCTTTCTTTTATATGAACACGTTACTTTTATTAGAAAACACATAGAATTGAGCTGCATCGCGCCGCAAACAATTTCAGCGAGTGGAAAGGTTTTCTGCCGAGAGGTTTCAATACATTTGCATGCAGCGGCTATAGTGAAACCATTAATAATCACTGCAGCAGATAGAAAACGAAGCAAAAAAAGGGGGGCTCAAATTTCGCCGTAGAATGAGTTTCGCACAATTGTTACGGAACGAACAATTTTTTTTCAAATTATTCATAACCTTGGATGCGCAAAGGTTTGTTTGTCCTTAGGTGCATTCCTCGGACCTAGCAGAGGTTGTGCCTTCAAAAATTTTCGACTACCCGTTCCGGATTCGAAACCGCTAGACTCACATGCCACCAACTATGATAATATGATGCTACTATTTACATAAGATAACATATGCACATGTTATCCTATGCATCATAGGATCTTACTTTACCATTTTGATTGTTCGGCGGTTTACCGGTCTCAGCATTTGGGACGGTATTAGCTATATTGTAAAATCTAATATTTAAACTAATTTAATTATTGATTAATTTAGTTGTTCCCATGAACAAAAACGCCTTTCCGCAGAAGTCCTACCACGTATATTCCGTCATATAGTGCATACGGCCTCGCTCGTACGGTATCCACGGCTAACTTGTATCATCACAAGAATAAGTCTACTCTAACGGATCAGTGAACCAAACAAGGAAAGTTATATTGACAGTTTTGCCACCGTTCTCGGTTACTACCTCGTTAGGTGTGTCGGTAAGCACATGGGTAGCTTGCAGGCTCAGGGGTTGCAAATAGGCCCATCTCGCGCGGTCTTTGTTTTGCTATTCAAACGCCGTCAGTTTATTATGAGGTTAGGCACGTGGCCGAGCAACGGCGGTACGAGCAGCTGTCTGCTACAGCCATCATTTGACTGGGTGATATGCGCGTGGATATTCAGTTGCAGATTCCTAAATTCACCGTTGATGCCGCGTCAATGGCTGTTGTATTAAAGCTTCCTTATTGGCAGTGTTGTGTTAGCCGGGCGAGCCCGCTACTCAACCGTACTTCCTCGCCAGCACCATTCTATAGAATGTGGGAACGGCATTGAGCACTGCCAGATCCGTAAAGTACAATGAAAAATGAGAAATGATTAAGCCGATCGCTGACGGGTCACTCTGAGAACCCAGGAACACTAAGAACAAATGAATAACAGAGAGAATCCACCGGAAAAAACGCTGATCAGTTTACTTCAACCGCGAATAACGGGGGAATGCACCGGGAAAAAGTTGATCAGCTTGATTCGACTCCAAGATTTGTTGTAAGACACATTGCAAGTGCGGATTACTATAATCTACGCTTGGGTTCCTGCTTCCATTTGTGTATAAGACCCACAACCAGGCAAAGTCAGTTGAAGTCCCAAAATGTACAAGGCGCCGGGTCGTAATTCTGTAATTCCAATTCGTTGGAAATTTGCGATGCGGCCAGTAAAGAAAACAAATGAGCCAAACAAAGATTCTAACGCGAAAGTACAAACGACAAAATTACGAATTCGTTTTTTAATGACGAATTACCGTATCTCGCACTTCCCGAGTTTTTCCCGGACATTATCAAGCTACTGAACATGCTATTTGTCATATGCTTCTATAGTAAAGATTTGCACCGGGAACTCATTAAGAGTATGTGAGCTGTGCGAAGACGCCAGACCCGAGTCGCTCTGGTAAGCGTGTAGGCATACAGGGAGATACGTAGTCAGCGAGAAAATGAAGAACTCATCTTGTAATTATTTTGCTACTGCAGTGAGTTGGCCAGGTCTAGTCCGATGTTCGACGGGGCGTATTGTGATGCGCGATCGGGCTTCAATAGCCCCTTACAGAGAGAAGGTCTAGGCCAAGCGGTTGTCGATTGTACCAATCTATGCCGCGAGTCTAAGCTGAATTTTGGGCTGACTTCAAAGCTGAGCTTTAAGCTGGGTTCTGAGGCGCTTCCATAGCTCTTGTTGCCTGTTGTTGCAATGACTAGCAACACGCGCCCTATCGAGCGATCTGTGAATGAAGTATGGCGTCTGCTTAAATTTCTCCTTCAATAAGACTACGAATATGTACCAGTTCAGGTTCTGGCATTCTGACCGAGAAGACCTGTTTTGAGCAACTCCCTGCTAGTTGTTCCTATCGCAATTTCATTTGCCTTAACTGAGGTAAATGGGCTGGCAAGCCTAACAGTGGCTCGAGATATACAGCCTACAACCCACTACATACCGTTACTGTTGGCAAGCGAAACATGTGCCTTTGAATAGCGTCCGTCTGAGCAACGCCAACTAACTCAGAGCAAATCGAGTGTACGATCAAACGCCTGCGTCTAGTCTTTTGCCTTTAATACATGTTGCAGGTTGCAATCATTGCTTGGTTTTGTATTGCAGTGAAGGCGCACCCGTGGAGAATTGATAAGGCATCTATAACACTAGTGTATGCTAATATGAAATTAACAAAACATCGGTGTTTTGTAACGAAGAATACGTTCATTCAGGATGCGTACACTGGTTTGCACGTACATAAAGGTTAAGGCCCAGCAAAATGTTATAGCAAACCCGTGAAGTATTATGATGAATGCATAAGTTACGATTGGCTTCCGGTTGTTGGCCGAATCGGTGGGCAAAACCCGTCGTATACGATGGTGGGTACGACAACGGATACAAACACCAAACACACACTTAATATAGACGCGTTTGTGCCATTCTAGTGATAGTATTTATCGGCTAATTACGTGAGCCCCAATATCTAACATCTCAACACATTATTGCATTGCTTGATGATTTTTGTCGTTTTCGGCAAGAACTCCGGTGAAGGCTCCTTGGCCAGCTGGAATCGGTCGATTGTGCTTCTGTCCGGGTCCAACAACAGAGTTGTTCAGGCAAGAGCGGTCTCTCGTACGTCGACTGATTTCTACATGGATATTTCGGTGCAGTTGGCAGTTACTACCATCTAAATAGAATATAAGAGCGACGGGACAAACATGCAGATTTGAGCAGATAACTACAGTTGGCTCACCATAGCAGCTGCTAGACGATGGCCGCTTCGCCTACGTACGGCTTGGCGCAGTTCGTTGCGAAGTCATTCTTCAGGCCTATTCGAAATATACGTAGGACCCAAGTAGTTTGTACTTAGTACTGTCAACGCTTATTTTAAGCAGAATAGCGAATATCGTGATAATTACATGAGAAGTATCGCAGCCGTCGTTTCCAGGACTTTCAGGGTTTCTAGTTTTACAACGTGCGTATCTGTTACGTCGGCTTTGTGCGAGCCTATTTTCGAACACAGCAGCGCATTTTTTACAGGTGAGGCCGTCGTCAAACCTGTTCACAGGTCTGAATAACAAAACCCTATGGTCTTTTTTCGTGATCCTTATCTCATTGTCATCAGCAGATGTCAAAAGACACTAGTTGGTAGAAGACGTACCCTAAACGATGTGTAGCATGCTATGCGCGAATCGAAAGTCACACCCCATGTGATGCAAGATTTGACAGGTGTACAGAACACAAAGCACCGCGCTGTCAGCACACCCACCCGGCTTTTGTTGGGCTAGCAAAACAAACAAAAACTGGTTGAAATAGTTGTTTCTTACCTCACTGCTTGTTTTCTTGGGATGGCTCATAGCATAGAACATGACTGGTTAGCGCCTAGGCCTGCACGCTTGAGTGCTTGTTGCCAAATATCCTGTTGCATGTTGTGCAGACGACTCTATCATTTAACATAAATGAGAGAGTCGTCTGCACAGTGTAAGCAGACGCCGCTCAGAAGACAGCGGCCAGCTCCGGTGCGGCTATGGTAAATGATCTTTGTGATCATGCCTAAGGGTGGCTCGCCGCGAGTTTTGCTCGCAACTTAGCGAAGGTCAATTGTATACTGGAGAGTGATTTTGAGTTCTCAACAGAGATAACAACTCGCCATGAATGAACGACGCTATTATTCAGTTACGGTGCGCCTGTGTAATAGTAGAAATGTGAAGTCTACACGGTTGCTACATATGGCGCTAATATATATTTGTCTGCACGGTTTGTAGGTAGCTAGCGGATTGGCTTTTGTGTCAGATAACGATCGGACCTAGGTTTCACATCATGGAGGAGATGATTGTCTAATAACACATTGGCTACGCTCGCGTTGTAGAATGGTTAGATTCCGTGTCGAAACTTAGGCAATGTGCGTTCTTTTCCGAATGTTACAGTTATGTAATAGTCGACAGCCATTCTGCAGTGATTGTCACACAAATATAACCTACAATAAGTACACTACTATGCGATATAGAAGTAATTAGGTTTAATTAGGACTGGCGTCGTTGGTCGACCTGTTCATTTGCTAGGATATATGAACAGAAATGCAATGGGCATCGAGTGCACCTCTGTTTTTCTATGGGGGAGAGTTGTAAATGCCACGAAACCAAGTAGATTCAATGAGCACACGAATTTTTTTTCGCACTTGATTTTTGTTGTGGTAAAGCGCTCAAAAAACGACAGGTGCCGAACTAGCGATGATGTTGCATTATGCGTATTTACAGCTATGGCCGGCTGTGAACAAAAAAAGAATTGTCATCGACATTGCAGATCTGCTTAAGGCGAGATAAGGCAGCCGGAGAGCGTATTCGAAAATATTTTTTGACTAATGATTGCTTCGAATGCATATCAATAGACATGCAAAATTCATGTGGTAACTTAAGTAGACCAAGTTACTGGCCAACGTTCATCAACATTACTATCAATATCAACATTTTTCAATTATGACAATTGTTTAGCTCTAATTGGTCATTTAACCGTGATCTTCCGTTTGGTACACGGTAACATAAACTCACTTTGTTCAAACCTGTCACTCATTCGATGGCGTTAGGTGATCCACTTGAGCCTTTTTTCTTTTGATTGAGCTTTCTCTCACCTGCCCGTCGAGAGCAGGATGTGTTTTCTATGAAAATGTACCGGAAGCTTACAATTATTCATGCTTGTTACGTTCTTAAACCACTTTCAACTATCAGACAAATCGTTAACTCGGCTGAGTATAAAACGACCTGGATTTGGAACTGGTCTCATGGACACTGTCTGAACCGTTGCGGCCGTCAAGTTTCGAAAAGTTCCACCATTAATCTTGATCATCTGCTTCGCTTAAACAGAGATTTCTCGGCGGTCGTATTCTCGGTACGGCGTCGTCTTTCTAGTAAACGTACGATACCGACACCGTCGTCTCACCATACGCAGATGGTAACTATGTCTCGGAACACATTTCCACAATTGAATTGATCATCATGTTTAACGGACTTATAATGTAAATGTGGCGTATTATAAGCGAATATCAGTCAATTATGTGAGTTTCCTTTATTAATCGGCGTGTGCACGGATTAAACGGTCATAGCCATTGACAACATCTAATAGAACAGAGATTTCTCGGATCTGTGCTCAGACATTGTTAACAGAAAAGGTCCCATAACAAGACATGCAGATCAATTTACTAAGCGGCTGTATGTAGTAAAGCGCCTACATTACTAAATTACCTCAAACACGCTGTACGTCTAGTAGATTCTATTCTAACAGAAAGCCATTTTATGTAAACATTTTTTTCACGATTTATTTCTAGCCAACACGCTTTCCGTTTTTATCCTACAGCGTAGCCTGATGGCTAGCAACCATAAACAATAAAAGTCAAATGCGAAGGTGCTAGTGGCACTTCAGTGGTATATATCTGTATATTTATCTGTAAATGGTTCGGACGCTACTATTAATAGCGTTCTGAGTATTAACAATTGTTATTATTAATAACGGCATTGTGCCATTGTCTTCTGTATCGTCTCCTAATTGCGTCTCACCAATGTAACTGCGAGGCTTCCGCGCGGCGAAATGTCCTGCTTGATTCATGGCCACTTGTCTCAGATAATCATAATTTTAACGTCACCCCATCCCCAAGTAGAATTCACATCAAGTGAATTTTACTTGAAGAAATAATCTTTCGCATCCACAGAAAACTGTTATCGCCTATTACCAGTGGGCATTAGCGCGGGTGCTTAACGCCCTTCAAATCGCGTGTGGCAATATGACACATTACGGAGTGGCGGAAGATAGTGATAGATATCCAGCTGCGGGACGATCTCGTTAAAGATAAAACAATAATGGGGATTAAAGATTCCTGTTCTCTTTTACGTTGTCAGGGGTCCGTCATTGAATTCAATTTACTCAGCAACTGTGTTGCCGCATAAGCGTTTGCTATTGCCTCTGTAGGTTCTTGCTGGCTGCCATGAAGTATGAAACATCTCGTTTCTTTTGTGGTTCTTAGTGTGAACTCTGGTTTTGAGCACCCGTGCTGAAATAAGAGCGGCCATTCTGAAAGTAGACCTCCCGAATTAGTCGAGGCGCAATGCTTTACCAAAGGATTGGTGAACCCACACAGCAAAACTTGTCGTGGATTGCTTTGATTGTATTTGACTATAAATTCTTAAAGGTTAGGTTGCGTGCGTCCATCTGGATTCATCCCAGTGGCGGTCAACGGTAAAAGTTTTGACAGGCAGAAGTAAGGGAGGCAAAAGAACTAGTTCCTCTCCTGTGCTAATGTCAAGGTCAGCAAAAAGAACATTTCTCACCTTGCATAGGATTATGTGTCTAGTTAAATTGTGGAATACTTCAAATCGTCGTTAAACATGAGAGGCAAGTACTTGGTGTCATTGTGTAGTATACAGTATAGCGTACGTAGACGTATGTAATAATAGTATACTTGGGTAAAAATGTTAATTATTTCATTTCTATTTCATAATAACAAATCTGATTAAATAACACTATACTGATAAAGGTCTGCACTGCAGGTCACATAGACAGTTATGGAATCTATTGATGATCGAAGGCTATGTTTTCTTTGACTGAATTACTCCGATGACGAGCCTGTATGACGTATTTACTCGGACCGACACCACGTTTCGCTGATCCAGCTCAATAGTATATATATATATATAGTTGCTTTTGTCGTCACTTTTTTTTTAAAAAAGGTCTATAATTGGACGTCAAAACGTATCAACCACGTCATCTCTGGCTGTGGATTCCCTCAGTTCTTTCCGCAGGTATATTTACCTTTGCCTGTTTTACAAGTCGTCTCCGCTAGCCATGCCGTTCGATATCCGTTAAATAAACAGGTAAATGCAATCAATACACAATAAATTTATGAATTGAATGATAGCTCTCTCTTATCTTCGAATAGAATTTAGTTTACTTGAGAAGAGTAAAACATTGCGGGCTAGTGTTAAAGTAGTAGGTTAGTTTTACAACAGTAAGATTGCATCTTACTGATATTAAGTTGAAAAGTTGAATCCTTGCAGTAGGACGTGTTCGATAGGTAAGCAATTTCTTCTTTTTGCAAATGTTGCGTAACGAACAATATACACACTTGCTTCTGGTATACGCATCTGTATCGGCGTGTGATACAAACAATATTCTTTAATATAATTGCGTACGCCAAACCAAAACGCCCTTCTTCAAATACCACTTATTGACACCTGGTTCATGAAATCTTCCCTGAATACTCAATACGAGACAACGTGCCTGCTGTACATCACTACAAATACCATATCTCCTTAACTAGCCCCGTTTTTTTCCAGGTCTGTGTCGCATTTATATAGTGTTCGGATATTATCTATGTTCGCGGCACGCATCTTTATGACATGTAGAAAAAGTGGAATCAGAAGCCCTAACGGCCCTAACGGTAAGCCTAGCAAAGTCCTGACTTGAGAATCTTTGCCCTTCTTGATTATGCTGGACGCTCAGCTGCGAGCGAAAGCACAAAGTGGGATTAGGGAACATATAATTCCAACGCACGACGCCAACAGGTCGATATGTGCTAGTCCGTGGCAGTACCGGAGTCCTTGCAACTATGAATAGTTACGTGCGGCCAGGTAGTCAAAGCGTTTGGCGATCAAAAAAAAAGGCTTCCATATACGTAATAGACAGTACGAATGTTGTACAAATTGTATCAGCACTTTTGAATGTATTTTTTTTCTAGTAATTAAGCCTTTTTGCAACCAGGGTACATAGGCGGTGCGAAGGTGAATCGAATTTGGCGAAATAAAAACTAGGATTTGATTCGACAATAGCAGAAAAATTACCTCCAACCGATTTAATCCCATGTTCTAAACTAAATGCGTTTCCTGCGCGAAAATAGACAGTTATTACAACCACATGCGTTGTTGTTCGTTTGAGGTACTTGGGGGGTTGCAGCTGTCCTGTAGCTGTCGTTCACCAGCTGAGCTTTTAATTTTTAGCAATACTCTCCGCTTTACGACTGACCCTTTCAAAGCGGAACTGTTCGAGGCATCTTGAGCAAACTATTTTCTTAATTTATTTTCTATAGCGATCCACCCCGTGTTGTATTATTATACTTTGTTCCGTTTTTACTAGGTGGATTGACAGCCAGCTTTTCTACAGTTGATGGTTTTCCACAATAAGAATTAAGCGTGGTCACCACGTGTAATGCCGCGCTGTGAGATAAGCGTACCTTCGTCGTCTTTCAAGGTTTGTCTATTAGCCCGTTGTCTGCCTTTACCATATGACTGCATCGTCCCCCGCATCAACGCTAGCGAATCTGGTGATAAAAAAAATAAAGGTATTAATGATTAAGACAGTGGTGAATAAAATGCGGTTTTTCGAACGTGCGACGTTGTGTAGTTCGTTCATGCTCAAGCCTCAATTCACTTTCATCACGATCTTCGCCTAGCGCTTCAGCAGGGAAAGGAATACACAGGACATGCGTATATATATGTATGAAGTATATATATGTACTAATGAGCACGGTTTTAATAGACCTATGTATAGCGTCCCGTCTTTTTGCTGTAAAATCGTCAGAAGACTGTGCCAGTAACGCAATCTATCTTACTCTTGCATCTATACACTGTTTCTACACATAAGGAATACTAGCTCAGCTAGTTCATATAGTTTTCCTTGCTTTAATTTTCAACATGACTATGTTTGTTATATATGTAATTCTGCCGAAAATCATATAGCCAATATTTCTTTATTTTCAAGTATTACTTCACTAAACGTAGGCCATTTTGATCGATGACCTTCTGTCATTTTTCTGATAACACCATGGATCCATCGTTGAAGTACTTTTGTGGGCGAAATATTGTGACCGATAATCTTTGCATAATTCCACTGAAATCAACGCTATTAAGGGAATTCTATCGAGATCGAAACAGATAATAGTCTGATGGCGCAAGATTCAAACTATGTGGCAAATGCATTTGCCTCAATCCTGAGCAAAACCGGTAGCAAAATGTTTAGTTTCTTGACAATATCAACGCTACTCACGTGGCGGTCTGGCTTAACGTTTGCAGTAATTTTGTGTTTAATAAGTACATGGAAATTTCCAGAACAAATACCCATATTTCGGCCGTTTCTTCCGGTAACATATTTGACTATAAAGAGTACACATTTTTTTATGAGCCAGAGTAGTTTTTCTTATTTTATTATAGTAAAATTGTAGATTTTCAAGCCGCTCTATATTAACAACGAATAAAGACAGTCCAACGACATCAGCTGCTGCTAATCCACTGCTTAATCTCAACTTCCAAATGGCACCAATGCCGATCCGACGTGCCTCAAGTTTCATGAGATTTGTAAAAGCTATCCAACCAGAAAAACGGTCTTATATATATATATATATATATATATATATATATATATATATATATATATATATATATAGCGTTTAATAAAGTTCATAGGAGAAAACTTTTAATAAAGCTTGCAGAATAAGGAGTTTAAGCTCGAATCGTTCATCCAATTGGTGCTCAAGCTGCAGCGAAACGTGTAAAAACGCTGCTTCATACTGACAATCTGGAAGGAGCCGGTTTCAGGCCTATCCAGCCTTCGCAAGGCTTTCGTCAATATAAATTAAGGCAAAAGCCATGAAGTCTTACTGCAAGAACCGCCTTATTACTCTTCAAATATGCAGAACGGCCTTGACCAGTATTACGTAGCTGGGTGCGATTTTACCTGCCAGTGCCCAAGCCTTTGCAGCGCATCTCACTAATAGACTACGACAAGCAATGCTGGCGAGAACAGGTGTATTAATTTCCCCAAACCTTGAGCCAAATGACATAAGCTCTATTCGAAATTCAGATAGTTTTTTACAATTGCTGGCTACCTGTAGTTTACCAATACATGAAAGAGGACCATGATGGATATCAATTTCGATTTTGATAGGCACAGAAACGATGACCAATGAAGTCTGGAGAGAGGGGCGAGCAGAATGAATCGACACGCAGATAGTGACGCATTTTGCAGTTAATGGATTCAGCCATGGTATTTTACATTGTATATTAGATTACAAATGTCAAACTCTACGCGCATCTGTACAGCATGTGGTAACGTACGCCTTAGATACGTACGATGCGATGCAATAGCTTCTCTGACCGGTCATTCTGACAGGGGATATCAGTTTGTTTAGCATTAATTTGATTCAATTTGAATACGATCGTACTTTTGTACACTTTGTAATGAACACATAACGATATTTAATAGATAATTACTTATAGGTATTCGAGTGACTGCGCGAGGTCAGTGTTAGTAGGGGGGGCGTTGTTGCCGGAGATATCTCCACGGTGGCGACGTTTGCCTCAAACGTATTTTTCTTCGTTCGGTCATCGGCTTCACATAGGCAATGGTAGCGGTGGCCAGAAAGACCGTGGCATTGGCTAAAAGCACGGATCGTCAGTTGCCGCCAGGCCTCAATTTCGCGCCGTGTCACTTCCAGCGGTAGCCTTTACAAGAAGAACTGCTGAAGATGACGTTGCCATTCGCTAGCCATATACATGCTCTTCAAACCGCCAACGTCACCGCCACGACAAATTCCCAGAGGGATTTATCTACTTGCAATGATGACAATGTTTCCTTTGCTCAACGAGTGCGGGTGTTTGCCGTCCCACTATTTAAAATGTGTAGGATCGGAAGTGGACAATACGACACTGACTTGTCTTATCGTAGAAGTGTTGCGACGAAAATTGCCCAGACTCCATCGTCGGTATAGGTCATTACGTCACAATTGTCCAACGTGCAAACAAGAATTGTCATGTCAGCTGCTGCTGCCACTGTTGCAATTGCTTCAAAAGAAAAACTAGCATCTTGAAACAGACAGTGATGACGCAGGAGGAAAAGTGGGGAAACATTGATTTCCTGTTGGATCTCGGGCCGATTAGCTAAACGCTCGTTGAGCAACATGACGCCGATCACGGGCCACATATATATAGAGCCCATTGAAATGATGTTCAATTTGTGCGTAAAACACATGCCAATTAGGGGCTGACGATGGGTAAATATTTCCGGGGGGGGGGGTGCATCGTCTTACCGAGCATGTGACATAGGCAACTCCAGTTGTTTGCCTTCCTGTTTACCATCCTGCTCAAAGCCGGCAGGCTCGTCCACGATTGGAAATAAATAGGTTGTTTGGCCCAGCGATTGTTTTGTTGCAGGTGCTGATACGTCTGTTGTGGTTATTTGAAAAACCGTTTGCTGGTTGTTATCTGCTGCTGTATCAATGGCCTGTTGCGCGTTGTCCTTTGACAACTAAACTGGCACCAACAACGCCGCGAGAAGTAACAACGGCAACTGCGACAACATCTTCATAGCAGGTAATAGCAATCGAATGATGACGATCACGGCCTAAAGCGATTACTGCAACTACAACAGGAAACGACAAGCTACAATAGATGACAACCACCTAACAGGCAACAACAACAACACCAACATTGTCACGCCCACGGGTTTTGCCTAGTAATTTGCTATTGACGCCGTGAGGAAAGCGGTTGGTCGAGGTATCGATCAGCACCGTGGCAGCTGTCGAGCTGATCGACTAGATAACGAACATCAACTAGACCTCAAACAGAATATCGTTAGGAAAGGTAGTTATGATATTTATTAGCAGTTATTCAACGACAAGTGATCTCGCAGGAACGGATCTTTTCAGACACTGTTCTTCAATCGAAGGACGAACGCAGCTTTTCATGTACATTCTTTGTGTATTGATGCGTAGAGTTTTTGTTATCTAAACATGAGTGATATTACACCGTTAACTTTGCTATTAGCCATTCTATGCATACGCAACATTATGCATGTAAATCCGGATATTGATATTAATGCCGGATTTTCTGGTGGACCATTTTCAATAGTAGGTGGCGCAGATGTCTTTGGCTGAAACAGAAGAGCATAGCAAAGACGGGATATGGGGGGAAAAAACACAGGCCAAATTGGTGTTATATCAGGGTAACTATGATAGTTAGAAGAACTAATCTTTTACAAGAAGAACAGGTGGAATAAGACAGAATGGATGAATAGGGCCATGACCTCTCAGAAGGTAATTTACCCCTCAAAATTCGGCACCACGAGAATGAACTGTATAAACCAAGGGTACTATGTATTGGTCGAAACGATTTTTATAAACGCCGTTATAAAATCAGTTGTGAAATGTATAGACAGGCTGGCTTTAGTGAGGCAGAAAATTCTATGAATAATCTTCCAACAAAAGCCATACGTACACAATGAAATGCGAAATCTGTTGTTTCCGATCACAATCATCAGAGACGTCTGTCCATCAAATCCTGCCCGAAATACGTTTTCTCGAGTGTTAGGCAAGACAGACAAAGGAAATCTGTCCTTCCTTTTTCCCTCTAATCAACAAGCTTGCTGACACTCCGTAACAGCTACCAACTACCTCTGAGTCTTCTCTCTAGGTGTTCTTTCCCAAGCTGTGACCGCATCATCAACCAGAAACCTTCGATGCAGCTGATAATTCTGTACTTGGTATACCCGTCAAACGCTTCATTGTTACCATCAATGCCATCAAATCATCGACAATCGAGCCACACTCGCATCGACTACAGGCGAGTTACGTTTGCGGAGTCTCAATATTTGTCCCGTCCAACAGTTCCATCCACCAGTCGGTGCCAATCCGCTAGAAAGGGTCATTTCCATAAAAACCGTTGCGGCGGTAAAGAAACCCCAATTTTTTAAGAGAGAGGGAGAAAGACCGTAATTGTATGTATGTTGGTGCCTACGACTTACTCTTGTTTCCGCCTGTCTTTGTCTGCCGGTCGGTCGGTGTGTTTGTCCGGCTGCGCTAGAATCGGGACAATACATATCTATCGGGGATGGAGCGCTCATGGTAGCAGTAAGAGCAGTAGCATTGCGAGTAGTAGTGCAACGTTAATAGATCTGTCATCTCCACTTTTCTCCTTTGAACGTTACAGCCGTAAACGCCGCTGTCTCGAACGGCCCTCCAGTGGAATGAACGACGGCAAGCAGACGTCCACCCGATGGAATTGTTCCACGAATACGCATCGACACCGAGTGGCAAGTGGGCATCGAGTGTGACGCAGTGACAGAAAGTTCGCTAATAGAGAGTTAACGCTGACGGCGCGGACGTTAAATGCCTGTTGGCAAACACTAGCAGAGAGGACGCTGCAGTCAGTCAGTGACGACGAAAACGGCCATATAGGCGGAACAAAGTTACAAATGCACGTTACGGCATTCAGAGAAATAACCACAGAGAAGTACAGTCGAGTGGGCGAAAAAAAAAAACAACAAATGCGCTTATGATAAAAGCAAAAACAAAGCGTCGACTAACTGCAGGAGATCACTAAGAACACCGCTGTTACCGCTGCCAATTGCCATTGTCGCGTATGCATAAGCGTTAATTTAGCAGAACCAATGCTAATAATAGTTATACTGCAAGTAACCTGAGTGACAGTCCGTAAAGGGTGCCTGTTGATGATTAGAGGAGACGGAGCAAAACGCAACAGAAACGACACGGAAGTCGACATTGCTAGCGATGGTGGAAGTCGTGTTGTCGTGCTGCACG
Source organism: Varroa destructor (assembly GCF_002443255.2). NCBI lineage: Eukaryota > Metazoa > Arthropoda > Arachnida > Mesostigmata > Varroidae > Varroa > Varroa destructor. Next base: position 8,370,887 of record NW_019211457.1, on the reverse strand, counting down.
TCTTTAAGCACGTTGATAAATCCACTAGTTGCATAGCTGTTCGAGCAGCCCGTGCTGTACCAAGATTTCGGATTTGCTGAGTGCTGATTTTACCCACGCAATCGCTGATTGCCGACAGTGGTTGAACTTCAATGAGGAACTCTCAGTTTTTCGACAGCATTTATCGGGAGTCACGATTTCTGACTATAATTCTAGGCTACCGCTTGTGTGAGAGTTTGAAAACCCGCTTTTACGAATTGATCGAGTCAATCTGTTAGGGTCCGCTAAACGAATTAGTAAACATAGCCATTGTTACGTCTACATATATTTCGCTATGGGACAAACTTGTGGTAAAGCCTTTGGGAGCAAGTAAAGTGTTAGCTGACAGAGGATTTTTTGATGTTTGTCTGTAAACATTGAGTAATGTGTACTGTGCGTTTTTTATGAATGCGCAGAATACTCACAGCAAGAGATCTCCCGGCAGGTGAGAGATCTGACAAGACAAACCTGGATATTTCGATACGCTTTCTACGGTCCGATTACCCGACTAAGAGTTCTTTGAGGAAACATAACCGACCTGGAAATTCTACCATGAGTCTGCAGTGAAGTGCTCTCGTGTGCCTGCTCATCTCTGTAAATTGTGTTTTCATATACTGTACTACATAAATAGGCTAGGTGTAACAAGTGGATACGTACGTTACAAACGGGCTATATGCAACTCGCTACATTTACGGGGGACGCCTTCAGTGTGGTGGACTTGTCAGTGTCTAAGCTGTTGGTGAAAGTTACTATCGGCTCTTTGTATAAGCGCTGTTTACTGCAGAGGTCCTGTTACGTACGCGAACCCCTAAAAGCTGGGGCAATGTATGTGAATTTTTGGAGAAATATACTAGATAGCAAGAATGATAGATAACGAGAATATGCAGTATAACAATGTTAACTTGTCCGATATTGTTGTCAGTTGTGACAGTTACTTTAACGAGCTAGCATTGAAAAATAATAGGTATACCCAAGAACTTTTTCTAAGAGTTGTTGATAATCGTTTTAGTGGAATCAACGAACGACCATAGATAGCTGCATGTGGAAAATACTTTATAATAAAAAGAATATTCTAAAAACTGCTATAATATAGACTAAAATTAACTAAGGGGAAGACAGCGTAAATTAACATTAGACAAAAAAAAAACAAGTAGGCACTTGATCAATAAATATTACCATCCTAGGCACCATGTAACCTCCTAGGTCCCTCCATTTTTGAACAGCAATACACCTGTATAGCATTGTTGAATGGTATTGTGTCGCTATGTAAGCAATCGCCGTACGCCTCGCTTTGCACGCAGCCGTTGAAAGGCACGACGAGCACTTCTGAAGGAAAGATCTGGTCTCTCATGCCAGACAGAGGCCATATACTACGGTGCTTGACGAGTCTCAGATGGCGTGATTCGCCCGGCTTGAGGAGGTTCAAACTAGTTGCCACTGCTCGCTCATCTGGCTTGCAAGTCTGTGGTAACAGTCTCCCGGGTCGTACGGTTTTTGTCATACGTAATACAGAACTTGGCAAGCTGGCCCGTATCGTAGAACGAGTGAGATCTCGTATACGTGCAGTAGTCTGGCGCAATTAGCCGCAAGCTTTTCGGCAATAATCATACGAAAGATAGCTCTGAATTTTTGGCTGCACTGTACATAACCTTGGATTCCCTATGCAACAAAACTGTGTGACTTTTATGCGATATCAGTCTGGTCGTACGTTATATTTAAAAAATACATTGTAAAACGAGAGCAAGAAAAAAACTATGGTTGATGTAGGTGACCCTTAGTTAAAGATAGGAAGATAAGATATACATACATTTATTGCCATAATGAGAATATTCTGAAAATTGTTCCGACAGCTGTTGTTTTTGTCATTGTCGTTGTTAGAGCCCAGGACTTGTGATTCTGATTGGCCGTATGTATCTGTTAGCATTGCCACAGTGGAAAAGTGAACCGATGCCCCGGACCTTTAATTTCAAATTGTCGTCGAATTCTGGTATTGGAATTCTGTTTCTCATTGTCATACTCAAGCTGCGAAGCTTACTGTCACCTAAGAACGACTTGAAACTTGCCATTTGCTATTCCCCTGTGAGATGAGTGCTGTTGGGCACCGAATCACAAGTCATCCAAAGGTGTTCCGTAAATGGTCACGAGAGCGCGTATTAGTTAGGCTATTATTATTAGCGATAAGCCACCACAACGCCGGTGTATGCTCCTCATCCAGTTACGCTTCTCGCGTGACACTCACGTGGCCACTGCAGTCAAAAGCAGCAGGGGTTATCGTCACCCGTACGTCGCCTGTGTCTTTTGGCGGTGATGTTTATAGAGCTTTTGGTAGACTAGATCTCGTAAAAAGTAGTAACCCGTTATGAAGTTGATACGAGAAAAACGAAAGTCCTTCTATCAAAATGAGCTAGACGCTAGTATTGTTGAAGACTTACTTAGTGCTGATAGCGTCTGAACCTCTGTATAGTAGGAACAGAATGTCGTGTTTAAAGAGCAACGATCTTGTTTTCATAGTTTACTCTTACTAAAATAAGACACAAATATGGAGGCTTTTTACGGTTATATCAATTTGTATTGTGGCGCAGTTTCAATGGACGGTCGCGTATTAGATACTGTTCGTGCTATGTAATTCACATAACGAGAGATACAAAAAAATAGTAAGATATAATTATAATGTTCGACTACGAACTTCACAGTTTTCCTATTCTAACATAGCTCATTTTTTCTTATTTTTTTTTCTCTCATTTAATGTCCAGACGTGATCTCTACCGGCCGGCGGACTGGGGACCCTCCAGCGCCCCCTGGCGAGCGAGTGTGGTGGTGCGGCGCTAGGGGCAGAAGGGGTTTCGGCGAGGTCCGGAACTGGGATTTCGCCTGGCCGTTCGCAGCAGCAACACCAGCCTCAATCACATCACCAACAGCATCAAGCATCAACGCACCATCAACAGCTGCATCGTCAGTTAGAGAAATATCAAATCCGTCAGATCCACCAACAATCCATAGCTCAAGGACGCTGCCAGCACGCGTCAGTAATTCCCGACCATCACGTTCTGCCTTTACGTTCCGCTTCTTGCGAGCTCTTCCAACAACAGCAACGTGATTTGAAACCCTTAAATTGCCAACTCCAACAACAGCAACGTGATTCGAAATTCCCAAATTGCCAACTCCAACAACGGCTGCAAGAGTTACCTCATCAGCAACAGCAGCGATACCTAGATCAACTTCGACGTTCCCAGTCGTTTGGCATCTCCCGCGCACTCGAGTATCAGTACCAATCTCCGTTTACTATCAATCGCTCGAAGGGCGTTCTGCAAAGGTCATCAGTAGACCTAGCTGAAGGAGGGTTACTTGACGCGCATATCTTGCCGGACCGATTCGACAACGAACCTACAAGCGAACAGGAAGTACCAGAGGACAACGAAAACGATTCGATATCAGGGACGGACTCTGCGTCGTCCACTGTTCGTAATAGCCAGGTCACCGCAAAAGGCTGTCAGCGCGAAAGGTCAGCTTCGTCGCCCAGCGCCGGGAGCAGCAATTGTTGTTTCTATACGTCTTGTGCCTATTGCCGAGGTTATCGGTGTTGCGCCTGCGGCGTTTGCGAGCCACCAATCACCAATCACAACAGAAAAAACGGTGACACTTTGTTGGCGAAACGGTCTTCTCCCGGTGACTTTCGTTCAACGGTATCCGCAGCGCCGTCGTCTATAGGTCGTTGTAGAAATACGTTAACTGCCACCAATTCAATCTCTGGAACCGCCTGCTGTAGTTGTGGACGAAGTACGAGCTGTTCGGCGGAATCAATTGATTCTCACAGCGACGAGCAGCAATCGGTTATTGAACGTTGCCGACATAGTGACGTTAGCGGGGGCGCTGAAGTCAGTGAGGGCAAAAAAATCGGTGGCAAGAAACTCGTTGGCAAAATCGGGAGCAGCGGCGGTGGTCAAACAGGGACTTCGTCTGAACCTGCTGAATCGGTTATGGTGTTCGTTGGGTCAGTCCGGGCGCTCGACGCCCAAACGACCAATAATTCCGTGGTAAGATCTTCTCATAACAATCATCATAGTAATCATCACAACAACGGCGGCCTTCACAACAACCACATCAGCAGTGCAGCCGGTCAACATCACGGCAATTACCATTCGCGGCATTCAAATAACCACCATCTTAATAATCTCCAACAATTCAATAGCCATCACCACCATCACTCCGATTCGAACAGCTCCAATAAAAGCACAACCATGCTATACCCGTTTACTCATCAGGTAAGACGAAAATAATATTATACATATATGTAGGGATAACATAAAATAGGTGTCATGTTCTCAGAGGCTATTTTAATGAGCTGCAAGCAAGATTCCGCATTCACCTTTTGCTAAAGGCAGATAGGTGCAAACATGCATATATCCTATATGGATTCAATAGCCGATGCATGATATCACACCTAAAGGAACTCTATTCCTTCAGCTGACTTCTTTCCATGTTGTTCCTTCTATGATTGTTGTACTTCTTTTACTATGATTGGCATATCATAACGTTATCACGGCTAATGACAGTTAATATAGCCACAGAAACATGCGACCCCCCAGTAATGCAGACATAGCGCTGACCAGTCCGACATATCATGTCATCCTAGCTTTGTACGGCAATGAGGGTACCACTGTGACATACGGAACCCCACCGCCTGTTTATAGACTGTCTTTTTCCTTCACTTATAATCCGCGACTGCTTTGTGGCGATGGTGACCAAATAAATTAGCTGTTTGGCGATGGTCAGGGAGTGAAATCGCCTCTAAAAACATTCTAATTCTCTATGAAATTACTGTTGCCGTACATCTTCTTCGTTGGTAGCTGGGGTAATAATAATAATACTTCGTGACAAATGCAGTCCGCGAATTGTATCTGCGAGGCTGACATGGAACTCCAGGGGAACAGCAGTTATGTGCTGGATCGCTGAATAAAGGCGCCGGTAGGCGCAGGGCATAGGTTTATGCCTGCGTGGAAAAATGTGAGTAAAGCAATTTTATGGGTCTTAAATTGTTCCCATTAAACTAATGCACTTGAAAAATGGGAAACTATAAAGTGACGGTAAACGGCTTTGTAGGCAGGTCTTCGCTCCGATTACCTTTTTTTTTTTAAAAAAACAAACTTTGCCTTTTTCTGTCAGCTCTATATTTAGATTTTCGCGCAATAGTGATCGTAATGTACTTTAATATACGCTAATCACGTAGATACTGTGGTCTAGCAGGTCTTGCTTCATAAGTCAGCTGAATTGAGAGGACAGGTGAAGCACACACACACCTTGTTGTTGTTGTACCGTATTAAATAAGCGTATATAACAGTATAAGCGATTTAATGTAAGATAAAGATATTACTATTAGTCGCTAGGTAGCGATGCTGCCACGATAATAAGGTTGCCTGTTTTTATGAATTCAACATGGCTATTGGCAGATGAGCCTATTTTGGTGCACAGAACAACAATTACAGTACTTTTTGAGGAACCGGCGCCCACGTGTAGAGAAAAGCATGAATTAAAGCAATGAAGATATGGGGAACAGCGAAATCAACTAAAAGGGATTTTACACTACGAATAGTTGGAGTACGCATGGAGAAAACATGCATAAGGTCACTCTGAATCGAGTGAACTTACCGAAGCCATCGACTATCGTTTGCCTTTTACTCACCAGAGGTGGGTACCGTATCACAGAGAGATACAGAGATCTATTTGTTCTTTCCTGTCTGACCCTTGAGGGGTCGGTCGGGGCGACGCAAGGGAATGATACTCGTCCTCTGTGTCAACGACGCTTCCATATGAACAAGTTCCACATCAAATTTAAAGTATATACAATTGCGCTCGAAGATGAGCAAGAATAATATAATGAAGTTGGAAATACAAATGGGAAAATTAGGGGATACGACCTATTTTCGGTGCTTGTACCAAAAGGCGGAGCATATCTAAATATGAATAGGAGCGTTTACTTCGATCGAAGACGTTTATCAATGTACCCGTACAGAATTGTTAGCTTGATAGATAGCGGAAAATGAAGAATAACGTGTAGAGCCTGTCTATCCTAAATAGAGCCGTATATATACACGAAATAAGCAAACATCCTATTTACCTAAGTGTGTTTAAAATTTTATTAGTTTATTATATATTAGTATGATGTTCATCTTTTTTTTTCTACTGAATTCCTAATCGGTTCTTCAAAGATTTAATGTGTTTTGATAATTTTTTTATCAAAACACATTAATACAATAGCTTATGTTCCATTGCTCTACCTGAGCCTATTGCTCCACCTGAGCCAATTGCTCCACCTCTCATTTGACAAAAATCGATAATCATAATAGCGTGCTGTAATGCCGCTTGTATAGTTAGTACTATACAGTGAGGTCAGTAGCAACACTGATTTGACATCAACGGCTATTGCAAGTCCTACCTATGTAACGTTTGATAATTGCAAAGGCCCTAAAACATTGCGGCTTATATTATTGAACGCTAGAAACGTGGTACGCCCATATTTTTGCCAATTATCTCAAACGTTAAGTCCGAATAGAGCGAACTTGTTTGATTATTATAAACGTGTTTATAATAGCTATGTAGAAAAAAAGTCGGGTTTATATTAAGTTTATCATACGTTTGTTTTGAAAGGTGGTTTTGAAGGGAGTTGCAATTTGATAAAGTACAACTATGCAAGTTTACTACAAATCTGTTCTGTCGGTATTAGTTAAATGTTCAAGAAGCTTTGACCAAATCAAGGGTCCAATAAAAAGTGACCTCGGCTTTTTATCAACTGTCTCGTACCTACTTGTCCTGATTCGCATAACAAAATGTCGACAAAACGAAACTCTACGCCATCTGTGACTGATTTATTATTATTAGCTAATTGGAACATATCGCTTCTGATCAGTACAATCCAACAGCTCCAAAGGAACTGGCCTATGGCTTCCTTTAACGTACGAATAGTATCTAGTAGAATTTAATGATTCGATCTGTGGAAATTTCTCGATTCAATTGGATTGGACTTGAATTATCTCGAAATACGAATGATCGGGAAGGTTCATTGTGGACAGCCACACCCTCAAGTCTATATTACAACCTTTTGAAGGTCACCATGTTATACAGTGGGAATGGTGATTACAGAGCACATATATAATTACTGCAAAGATAATCTGATATTAAACGCACGTCTACTCAACGGGCGACGTTTTCTAGTAGTAACATCGATTATCGACATAGTTAGATAGGATATATAATCACTGATGCCCTATCGCATAATCGCTAATCTCGACTGGTATTGAATAGAGAATCATTCACTTTAAGACTACTGATTCAAGCTACAATTAAGCTTTATGGGAAGGAAACATTGCCAAAATGATTACCGTACAATTAGCATTGACTCGGTCGACAATTTATAGTAGTCTACGGGGTTTTGGTTGGGTATTAGAACTGAGGTGTCGGCTTTGTTTGGTTTGTTTTATTTTTTTTGACGCTGACCGTTAATAAATTCAAGGGCTTTGATGTGGGGTGCCGGGATACTAACGGTCCTGCTTGCGAGATATTGTCCCGACGATACGTGTTATGATCATACTGAGCGTGACACCGGGACCGCGGAAGTTTGCGCTGAGATACTGATAGGAATGAGTCAGACCGTACAATCAACAGACACACATACCTTCTTCATCGCTCAATGCGCAAAAGTTGGATTTTCTAATAATAGGTTTTATAGGGGCTACGATAGGACAATATATATCTTATGTTGTTCTTACGTTTTTGGGATATTAGCCAAAATGAAGGCGGCTCTTAACTGATGATTGAACTATTCCGATCTCATGCTCAACTATAATAGATTGCGTAGTCAACTGATGGAAGTGCCTCTTCGGCTTCTACGTCATTATTGAGGAAATGACTCCACGCACTGAAAAAAAAAGATTCAATATCGTTGTTATTGTTTGGCGCCTGGAAAAAAAAAAGCGACCGACAGTTCTCGATGGACCGTCAGCGTTTGCAGCGAATCACAGAAATAAAGCGCTATCAAAATTGAAGGGGAGAGTTAGCTATTAAAGCGTTGGGCCTGAAAAGGCTTACTTGTGGATCTACTGACAGTGCGTAACTGACGCGAATGAATCCTTAGAGGTGTCTGAACGAAGGTGTAGGAACGATGTCTGTTTCGAAACATGTGTACATCTGACACACAATTGTATGGTGACGGCGCCGACTTTAGGTACGGTGGATACTAATAGAACCGTAGGGACAATGCGAAATAATGGGCTCTTACCTGCACCTAGACTACTTGCAACTTGAACCAATGTAACCAGCAATGAAACAATAAGTATATACTGAAGTAATACTCATTATTAATATATAATTACATATGAAACTCTTGGCATATTCAACAATACTATTGCGATAAACCAACGATTGTATACGGCTGATTTTATATGAAGTAACCGTTGCTTGTGGTTTTCTGTATGCGCAAAAACCAGCGAGCCACATCTATGCATAGAAATTCCTATCTACAATAAGCCATTGCAGAGTCTCAGCATTGAGCATGCTCATGAACGAAGTGCTCCGTTTCCCCCTCTATTCAATAATATCATTGTCCGTGTAACTTCACCTGTCTCCTTTCTACCGAAAAACTAACTCTCAGATTTCTATCACCAAATGGCGCGGCGTGCCGATTAGCGGCGCATTGAACACAGACTTTTACCCAAACTGGAATACTCGCGTCCGAGCTGGAAGGCTACACCAAATTTGGCTGTGACGGCAATAGGCAGCATGACGCCATACATGTGGTTTATTTATTCAATATATGTTATACGTTGCACGAAAAAAGGTAGATTTCAAAAATCAAGCGAGATATGAGGTAGGCGTGCTTATCTACGTAATTCCATACTTTGACGGAGTGCAATATGGTGCTTCAAAGTAATTGACGTCAACATAAACAAGAAACTTTTAAAGGGAGCTGGAGGGGAATTCTGTACAAAAGGATATTTGTCAGGGGAAGTGGAAGGAGAGAGATAAAGGATACATAATCAATATTGTTTTGAATATCTTGCCTCATCCTAGCAACTTTTCACGTTGATTATTCTTAGCTTCTGAGATGGCCTCGTACCTTCGCGTAAGGCGTACACAAGTATTGAATAATTATTACAGCATTCATGGACGTCACTGGTTTCTTTACTTACGCTGTTTAGGAAAGTCTTTTATCTACCAATTTAGTGTTTACCAATTATTGGTAGCGCCCACCTCCCAAGGGATTTCAACTATGCAAACTTTTCGCTCAACTCACCATCGCCACTTCATTTTCCTATACTTTGATTATAGGAACCCTCATGTGACGCTGCAGAGAGCACTCACTGGTAGCATAAAAGTGTCCCCGTTTTTCTTGTACCAAATTTAGGTTAAGCCACTCATCTGAATCATTAACACTCATAAGAGCTCATAAGACATTTCATTTTCAAATATGATTTCCACTTAGAATACATGTTAAAAGCACGATAGCTTACACATAACAAGCTTGCATAAAAACAACGCACCATGTTAGTGACGATAAGATTTGGCCCACATCTCGCCTAAAAAGCAATCTCCACCTTACTTCAAATTTTGCAGCGCATCGTGTGTCGCCATTTTCTCTGTTTAAGCTACTGCCGACCTGCTAGGTCCCCCACTTGGGTAGAACCCCTATTTGGTCCCGCTAAGTGTCCCATTATCCAAAAGTGTCACCGTATGGGTGTTTGCGTTTATGTCGCAGTCAACCTTGACCAGAAACAGCCTGCTACCTGGAAGTGCCGCAGCGGTAAATAGGAATAATGCGGTAACGAACAAATATTTTCCGCGAGACGTGTGTTGCGCGTATTTCATCTGTTCAATCCAAGCGTCCAGATTTCCTTCTGGTTCATAATTCTGGCTCGCTGTTGGTCTGACGTGAGTTATAATGGTTACTACTGAGACGGACCCCGTGTCGTTGTTTTTTGTTGTCCGCTGTTCAGCCGCTATAACTCTGACGTCGGCCGAGTCGTTGAAACGATGCGGTAGATCTACTCAAAGCTAAGACTCGCAGCGCTCGGTATGGGAAAATATGGGTTTTCGATGCGGTCACCGTGCCTTTCTCCAAGCCATCAACAGTATCGCAGTATGTCTATATCTGCGCGGACGGCATCTTTGGCAACAAGATCTTTGAAGTCATATAACTGCTGTTGTGGTTAGCAACGCTGCGGGTTCGCCTATTATCGCCTCGGGTCCATGGAAGTCCTTCGTGTGATTACGCGACGTGCATAATAGAGATGAACCACACAGTTGTGGTTCAGTGACTTCTTTCATGATTTACTATGACGTTGGTCAGTTACTGGTCAGGCATCAGGCGAGCCGCTAGACTCTGTCAAGCATCGTGTTATTATCGGTGTAGTGACTTGGCGACGAGGATCATTAATCTCTCGACGTTTGGCATTATTTTCTGAAGCTGTTGTCATGAAGTCATGACTATTACTGCAGGACTCTTTAACTGATATTATTATCATAAGCTATTACTGGAGACAAAAGGCGATGTGTAGAACTATTTTTTTTTCTTTTGTTAAATCAGGTTGAACTTTTGCTTCACGGTAACATAGCTCTTAGACACTTAAACCGTTCTGGGTAGGATTTAGGATTTAATTTTGGCTCTGGGTGATCAGTAGTTTTCAATGAAGCCCTTCAATGCAAAGGGCTTGTCTTCAAATAGCATAACTTTTTTAATTACTATTATTATTAGTTAGAGAGGTGAAAGCAATGGAAGTAAACTTTATTTGCCACATTTTGTTTTAATGTCAGTCTGATTAGTTCACTGTCTACTGGTGTTCGCTTTGATTAATTACGACCGCAAATCTCGTTCATGTAAATGTTGTTCCTACGTTTTGACTAAAATTAGCGCAATCAACTTACAGCTATTTTAAGTTAATAAACTTAATGACTTCCACTTTATTAGGCAAAACCATTGAACTCCTTTTGTATGACAAAAGTTAATTTTCAGGTAGCTTTCGGAGCTACCCTATAACCGAGAGAATCGCTCTGAGTGAGCTGTTTGCGTTAAATTAAGCGGAAAAAAAATCCGCGCGGTAGTTTGTTTTGACATTTAAAAGAGTCTTATTATTTCTCTCTCAGTAGAAGATACTAGATGACGTAATCTAGAATACGGGATTTTAATTTTATTTTTTATTTTAATTAATTTAATTTAATATTATTTTTTAATTTGTATTGTTCAATAAAAACATTTCGATAAATCAATAATTCTAATGCCATTTAGTCAAGTGGCAGTTAATAATTTTAGTAGTTATGAGACGTTTCATTCCATATTCCTTTCATTTCGTTGAGTCTTCGTTCGAATAAGGCTGTCGTTTTTATGGCTAGGCAGGACTATTATATAATAAATAGCCTTATCGAACTTTGAAGTCGGTGGCCTTCGACGCCAGCGGGTATGCACGTGGCAGATTTTAGAAAATCTTGTTCCAACAACGAACAGTTATACTAGTAGCTATTGACCACTGAAAGACTCGCGATTCGGCAATCATCATAGAGGATATAGACACTTCAGTAACAATTGCAGTAACAAACAAAAACAAATTGGTTTCATTGGGCTAGACTTCCCCGTCTGATGCCGATACAGCGTGGTAGTGTTGAATATATATTTAAAAATGTATTTTTTGACTACCACTCCTACACTGGTGTGTACCTAAAGGGCAAATTCGGTCCATGCTTAACCGAACAACATTTATTTGAAACACAATTAAATTACTTTTTGCTATTAATATTGTTGTATTGATGTTAAACATTGTTAAACTTGAGGCACATTCGCTTAGCAATCACTGCGAAAAATTGTTTTTGGTATCTCGCCCCAGTTTAGTGGCCACTGCTAGATTTTTTTTATTGGGCCTATTGGGAGGTCTACTTATAAACAATCAGTTACCTCTATGGATACAAACATAATACATCGGACTGCCCAGATAGGAAGACCTTAACGAATCCTGGTCGACTATGTTCAAATACCTAATTGTAAATCCCCGATACTTCGCGACATCTCGTAAAGGTATATCCAACCCCATCAAAGAACCAACACGTTCGGCAATTGTTGGCGTAAAGTTTTGCACCATAGTAGACCCTGATGACACTTATCGGCCCATTTGATGCGCTGTTCGATTACATATGCTCTCCCGCGCGATCTGTGCCTGGTAGGAAGAGCGGTCTTGGAATCCTCAAAAAAAAAAAGCCCTCTAGATATAATAATACTACTTTTCCCTGTAGAAGTATTAAAAAGTCTCACACACGTAATACTACAGGCAGCTATAGGAAAAATCAGAGTTGATTAGACGGTCAATACAGCTGAAAAGATTTAATACAAGCGACGGAAGACGTAATTTTTGTTATTGTAACCGCATACGATCCTAAGTGTTTGCGTTAGCTGATATGCGTAGTTCGCCGTATGACTTGCTTTCTGCGGAGAAATTATTCATCTAACTTCTTATTCTACTGGCCGCTTGGACATACATTTGAGAGTTGCTTAGTCATAAACGTTTTAGAGCAGAGTAACATAAATAGAAACTACCGTATAATCTACCTGGACCCTTTCTATGTATTGGTATTCTAGTAGTTGGTTTAGTGACCACGAAGTTACCAGAATTTTCGATAGCAGTTGCGTAACAGTAGTAACGTACCAAAGATCGTTTATAGATCATAAGTTCTGGTAACGAAAATTCGATTCTGGCCCGTTGCCGATTTGTCCCTTTTTTGGCAGCCTGCAAGAACTTTGTTTGTTACGCCTTGTCCTCTAAGCAGGCACTCTGTCACCGAATTAGTTGAACGATGATCTTCGTTTGTTCGAACCGAACTTGATTTTTACAACTCAGTTGGATCATTGATTAAGGACATGGTGCCTAATTCGAACGTAACAACGACTATTGTCGTTCAACCAATTCTACGCTATTTCGAACTAGCACTTACCAGCAAGCGTATGTAGAATAACGAATAATATAAACAAGTAAGACTAAAAATGCCAGAAAAGTGAGAACGATGCAACTTGTACCACTGAATTAAGGTGGGAACAAACACAAATTAAAAGAATCCTCGATTCGTATAATGAAAACGATGCATAAATATTTGCCACTCGTATTGTTGCCGTTACGCACGGTTTATTCAGGTGGCTATTTCCTTCGAGGACGAATGAAACGGACCGTATTTGGCTACGGTCGAGTTCGAGCCTAAGTTATCTTAAAACAAATATTTTTAACGCCGTTAGGCACCTGGCTCTTTTTAACACGAAACGAACTGTGTCTACGCCTTACGAATACGTTAACATGTTACCACTGCGTTACAGCGGATATACGATCAGGCCACTTGACGTGTCCTGAGATTAACTAAGTAAAATTGTCATCACCGTAACGATGAACATTTTTATTTTCGACTTTTGATAGCTAAATGTACTGGGTTGCAAAGTTGGTAGATAAAATGCTAGTGGTGGCAATTCTTCTGTGCTTCAAGTTTCTCAAATAATAAATTTATTTACTGTGGCGGCCGAAGAAGAGGGTTGCATGTAATGTATTGGTCCTAACATTTGATCCATTCTTGTTCTCAGGTGGGAGGACATACACAGATGTTATTGCTGGACCGGACGACGCTTTGTAAGCCATTGATCCAACGGGAGCTTCAGTTTTACCTCGATATGCCTCGCGAGCTGAGGCCATTCACGCCACAGCACAAAGGTGTCATACGTGTTCATGCCCAACCGGCGGAGGTAAGACGAATTAATTCATGCTGAATTCAAGATATCTGAAATGTTTACTCGCAAGAAACAACATATATTATAGGGATCATCGGTTCTAATCTCGAACCCCGGGTGTGTTTAGCTACTAACGACAGTTTGTACTCAACATGCGGCGTATACCGTGTTTGTCGTATTCGCGATTCCACCTCTTCATTTACGTCTTCGTTAAGTGATTTATGGAAATCTCCTTTTTTGTGTTTGCTCCTCTCGGTTTTATCTCCATTGCAGGATGATTCTGCCCTGCCACACGGGTATAGCAGCCACCGGAACTCTAATCAAGAAAATCTCCTTGATAAACATGGGCGTGAGTATAAATTTCTCTCCTTTTCCGAAGTATTAGCCTCTTAGAGTACAGATACAAGCCTGTCGCTAGATTTTTATGCCTTGTAAACCTCTATCAAAAGTATCAAGATATATATGTTTTATTATTAAGTATTTATCATTCTTATCATATAGTAGAGTTTAGCCCTTGGCCGATTATTAGTTTTTTCCCAAGATTTTATGACAAGGACTGCCTATATTTCATACAAATATTTATATCTTTTTCGTGGTTTTAGTTCTCCTGAATATTTGTCGGTGGTGACGGGAACGTAATTCGAGGGGCTTTGATACAAGGAACCTTGAACAAGAGGGACTAATATGAGATCTATTACGTGATAGTGGTTTCGTCGATATAGGACTCCGCCTATCATCGAAGTGCTTGTTATAATGAATGATAATATAACTACTATTTTTGTTATTAGACGGCAAAAATTCGTCTGCTAAATAGTGTACCAGCCATATGAGATTTGAAATCATAGCGCTAGCGAAAAATAAATATGAGATCTAGCCCAATCAAATAAGATAAAGAAGCTTCGTTGCAGAGATCTGCATGGTGGTATATGGCGCTGCTTTTTTTGTTGGAAAAAAGTTTAGTTCGAAAGCCTGTTTTTGTTCGACGAATGATAGCCAATATTTTCGCGCATGAGTGGAGTTGTAGATATGTTTTTTTAGCTGTACCTTGGATTCCGCTTAGCTGGCTATAGGAATCTGGTTTCGCGGGCTTTTCGCATCAGTCTTCTCCCAATTGCTTTCTTAGAATACATGAACAAGCTTATAGCTAGATTTTTATTTCTTGCAATCCTCTATTGTAGTATTGACAGATCCATATTCGATTTACCATATTCGCGGCCTTTCAGTGTATTTTTCATACAAAGTAACAAGTCGTATGTTTGATGTCCGCATAAAACGCAAACGAATCCATATTTTGATCCGCGGTAGCTCATGCAGTAGCCAATACAAACCTCGGATTTATGCTCGGATTTATAACCATTCTATGCTGGATCGACATGTCTCGTATAATACGTTCTATATAGAATAGAACGCGTCAACCACAGCATAACAGCCACAGGGCACACACGACTGCACTACAGAATGCAAAAAGTAAAATGACTTTTTGCACTGATTCGCTCAGGGAGCATCTGCGGGAATGTTTCGTTGATAGATGGGGAAAATAGAAAATACAGCCTTTCCGTTCAGGCAAAATTGAAAAGGCATACCTTTTTTGGTTCGCCCGACTACAAATTCTGACAGTGCTATGGCTGTGTTACCCCAATGACACGGTCGAGTCACGTAAAGCTGCACTTAGGCCCGGCTTTTTCTGTGATACTGGCATTTTGTCAAAACTGCGGCATTTCAATTCTTTGTTTGACATTTATTCGTAGAATTCAATTATTGACATGCAACGTTAGGTCGTTTTCGTCGACGTAGGCATATGGTCCCCCCTTTGTTGGTAATCTTAACTCGGTTTTTTCGTTAGTTTTCGCCTCACGGTGAAGGAAACACTTTTCTCATTCAAGACTCTTGACGAAGCTTTGAACCAGTCGTATCGACGTGCCTGCGTATACGTAAATGTGGCTATTAGCTCTATACACGCACTGTGTTGTGTTCTTCAATGTCGGTTTCGTCCTTTTCTCAGGACGGCGTAGAACTTGTGCAAATAGTCCAGGAACCAAACAAACATTTCAGCAAAACCCCCAACAGCTCGTTGGGGTGTGGTCCATTTCTGCAGTCTTAGCGTTCGTTCGGCGTCGTATTGACCTAGGCGCAACATCATGGATTTGTGCTCAGGATAACCGGCAGTTTTTGAGCCTGAACTTGTCATGCCTTCCTGCGATCCATTGGCTGTATCATGTTTGGCTAGGTGTTCAGATCAGCATAAAAAATCGTCTGCCACGTGTACTCGCTTGGAGTTTGCGTAGTAGACGACAGGCAGTTGTTTTAGCAGGTTGTCTCTAGGTTTGAGTGTGGGCGTTAGAACAAACATTAATTTGATAATTTTATCGATAATAAAATACAAAAAGCGTGCCAAAAAGTAAAACACTCAAAAAAATGTTGAAAACAAACACCAACATTCGAGAAATCGCTTTCTTTAGTCTTATGACTTACATAACTACAAAGCACACGTAAACGTTACCTAGCAATGCATCGACTGGAGCCGTCAAACGCATTTATCGCTTGCTTGTTACAGATATCAAAACGAGTTACTTTTTTGCTCGTTTTATCGAGAAGGTTGAATTCACGTTTAGGTGCCTGCGTTTAATGTGTCACAATGTTTTGGCTGGCCGATAAAAAACGCTCCCCTAGTTTTAGCTGATTAGTTAGGTTTAACTGGCAATGGAAGCGGGCACCTGGTTGCACTTGTTACGAGGATGGGAATTTTAAGATCTGTGCCTTTAGCAGCTTGAGTAGAAAGCATTGACACTCTCTAGTTAGGTCTAGACGAGATATCGGTTTTTGTATAATCCCAAAAGGAGAGATATGGCTATGAGAACAGCCTGCTTCTGTAACATTTTGGCTATATACTTTCAAGGCCAAGACCGTATCAACAACTGTGGCTCTATTGACGATATATTGATAGTTCCAACGGGAAACATTCTCAATATAAGAGGTTCACTTATAACCGAATATCGATAATAACATTCTACCTTAAGTAGGGACTGGTGTCATTCCACTCGACTTTGTGACGTCGTGTCGCTACCGGTCGACAAGCAATGCAAGCGTATACGCGTATATAGATTTCGCAACAAACAATTTAGCAATCATTTTACCACATTAAGCCCTAATCTAACTTACATCGGGTGGTATATAGTTGTTTCATGTTTAAGACGCCGAATAAACGCTATCAATACCACATGTGCATATAATGTTATGGTGGTACGTTCTCGTCATTTGCTTGCTTTCAATGCAGCTTCCTCGGCAATGTTAAACAAACGGCATTCGTCAGATCACCTCTGCACCCACCAGAAACATCTACTGCACCCACATGAAGTGGAACATCACTCTCAACAAGAGGAGCAGCAACAAAACTTCACGCCTAATTCAACTTATCCATCAGGTTCATCGTTGAGAGTGCAGATCTGCACATGTATTCCTGCCGGCAACGGAGTGCCAGACGTGGGAGATCAGAGTTCCCATAATACGAAGAGCGGTAATCCGCGACAATACGAAAAGCATCGAGACAACGAAGATGCTTCACCTGATGTTCAAGACGGAAAGGTTAGACCACACAGATTCACACGCGCATTTAACACGCTAGATAAGTTCCATTGAAATTGTTGCTTGGAAGCTAAAAGAGATTCATATAAGCTGCATTGAAGTGAAGCAAGGCAGCACTAATTTCTGCCAAACTTGCACGATTCATAGATTGAAAAATAGTTAGGGCAACTTGAGAGAGAGATCCCTCGTAACTTCGCTTAGTGGATAGTAGCATAGTAAGAACAGCGTTATATACGGAAGACTTATGATGTAAGTAACGATGCCAGTGATGTTAGGCTGTTCTCACCATGCGCCGCTGTTGTACGTATAATACTAACATTATAACTGCTACAGAATATTGTATACCTAATAAGTTAAACGATGCAGAAGTAATATGCATTACTTAATTAGTCCTACTTTGCAATGTAAACTACTACTTTAAAACCCATTGCCAATGTGCGTTGACTGTATTAAGTTGACCAGCGAGGTACAAAATACTTAAAAATCTATGTCAACTCGCTTGCGTATGGGTACCAACAATGCATTTGTTAGAGATCCATTACAAGGTGAGTGTGTAAAGCACGGAGCAAGCGACTGCACTGAATACGGTTCGCCTATAAATGAATAGCGAATATAAATTCTCTCTTGAATTGTTAAAAGAAAACTGGCATTGTTGTATTCTATTGTTCGGCGTGAAACCTTGACGGGCGAAAACCAGTCGCGTATCACACAGTCCACAAGGGAGCTCTGTCGAGTTCCTTCGCGCTTAGCTGTTCGCCTCAACGCGTTATCACCTTATGGCCTTTATTCATCAACGCAGTGTGGCTAGCGTTGGCATATACGCCACAATGATGCTGAACTATACCATTGTGGGCGAAAAATCGTTCATTTAGTTACATGCTATAAGCAAGTCCGGTGGACTTTACTGCACGCCATTAGCAGACGATACTTGACTGATAAATACTAGGAACTTGTGAATGAGAACTCGTTCGAGTTTGCTCAACTTCAGAACGAAGAACTTCTAGTAATCAACGCTTAGTGACAAACATTTTCTAAACGGCTGTAGAAATTCACTGAACATTGGTGGGCGTATTCAAAGCAGGCCGTAAGTTAAAGCACAGTACGTGAATGGTGCAAACGATTACACAACGAACATTGAGCCTTAAAGGCCTGCGAGGGGATGATCAGATGTCGGGACCCAGAAGCACAAAAACGCATGATTGCAATTGAGAAGGGCTCTGTCAGGCACTCGAATTTCACAAGTAACCTACTACGGACTTATAATCTAAATGCTAAGATAAAAACTAAATAAAAAATGCGTATGGTGTATTCCACGTGCAAGTTGGAAAACTTCAATCAATAAAAAAAAAAGCCTGTCTGGAACATACAATCGCTATCGACGAAACATGGTTCAATCTCTATAGTTAGGCGGAAAGAAACCAGGTGAGACAATGGCGTCGTTTTAGCAGGCAATCGAGTTTGGTGGCAGTATCAAGTAGGTCTGGGCGTAAGCTGATGGTAGTATTTACGATGGACATTTGCTACTATGAGATTCTTGCCGAATGCGGCTCGCTATCTCGAGTTCCTCGAGAGACTTATGGACAGTTGATACGATCGAAAGCACGCAGTCTGATTAAGACAACGTCAGGTCTCGTCGCCATGCTTCAAGCTCATAGCTTGAACAAAGGAACGTCCAACGTTGCTTTCAATTCGCTTGTTCTTGCGGCCCAAGTCAAAGTAATTACAGAAAAACGGGCAACTGGTGTACAAGCATATTTCGATATCTACAAAGCTATTACATACGACAACGCTGATAATAAGTATTTGATTATCCAGGAGCTGATAGAGCGCTAGAGTTTAAGTGTGAAAGCATAAACAAGTGTACCTTTAACGCATATTAAGAATTAAGTCTTGCCCAGCTAGTTCAACTTACCGAATTTCCGCCAGATTCGCTTTTAATCGCCTAATATAATATATATATATATATATACATGTAAAAAGTATTCAGTTTTTTAAGCCACAATTTAAGCAATAATTGTTTATACTTAGCGCATATTTGATTCAATAATCTTTTTAAAGTACAAACAATCAATAACTATTAATAACAATAAACTTTGATCAATGGCCTTATACCATTTCTGATAAAAATCTCATTACTGTAGAACTTTTATGTGCTTACTGATGACATTAACGCCGTCATATTATCTGTGACATGGACCTTGAAAAAGTATATTTAAAGAATGAATGCTGTTATGTACAGTCCATTACTTTTGATGCTTTCCCATTGGGTGAATTTGTCGCCTTTGATGTTTATTTAACATCGTAAGAGTGTTGAAGATTCGGTAAATAACATAAAAACAAGCATTTTTAAACACTGTTTTCAACTCATCGAATTCAACCAACTCGAGGTGCTCATTTTATACTAAGTAACTTATGTTCTTTGACTGGAAACTAATTAACTGGAGAAAGATAGTTTTCCTCATTTCATTTATCATGCACATTTTCTCTATTTAGCGGAAGAGAAATTCATCTCAAAAGAGTCAAAAACGTCATTTGTTGCTCCAGACCTGCTGAATGCAGGAAAATGTATTGTATCCTACAGGTTAATAGGAAAGATAACGTTAGGGAATTTCACAGAGCTACGCATTCATACATCGCTCAAAAAAAAAAACAAGCACGTAACTTGCGGTCAACTTCCAAAAAGGTAGCTTCAAAGACTGGCCAACAGGGGACCTTTCGAACGACCGCTCGCTCAGTAAAGGGCCCTTTTGAGTTGCGAGGGGTCATTCACAGTAGTTGGGACCGGGGACCACGCAACAACGACGTGGATCAAGCTCATTTTAACCGAAGACGAAAGTGTTTGTACTTAAGCGTTCCTTAGTGATGTCATCAACACTCCTTATTGCTTACTGCTTAGCTGTCGAAGCGAAATACCATTTGAGATACTGTGAAATAAGCTAAAATTACGATATGCTTCGTACAGGCGGGTCCACACACTGGATAGGCGTGGATGAATACATATGATAAATAGTATCTAGCTTGCATTGGCGTTATCATCTGTACCGTGCGATCTTCGTTGAGTAAATGGTTAAGGTAACTATAATGCAAGAAGTTCAAATGAAGGTTCATAAAGCTGTTGAGCAGCTTTTTTTTTTCATTTACACAAGCTTGCATAGATAGAGATAAGGGTTTTAATAATTTTTTTACCGAATTGAATCAACTATTCGGGTGACGTTTGCTAACTTACTAGTTCAACGTTAATTTCCGCAACGAAAGTACCGCCAGCTTTACACTTACAGAAAAACAAATGCCAACTTCAAAGCAGTTAAAAAACGTAGCTTACCCATGTTGCCATTATGCACCATCTACATAAGCATTCATCATCTCATATATACTACTGTTTAATAACTACAGGTGCGTCATCGATATTTCCTGCTGCTGGAGAACGTCGTATCACGATTCCATAAGCCATGCATTCTGGACTTAAAGATGGGTACCCGTCAGCATGGTGACGACGCGTCAGAAGAGAAGCGACACCGACAAATGGCCAAATGCGCAGCTAGCACCTCCGCGCAACTTGGCGTCAGGTTATGCGGAATGCAGGTGGGTCTCCCTTTGAGACGTCTATTCTGCGAACAGGTCGTTATCGATCGCGTCTGTGGTTTTGGGTTTGCTTATTTCCTTAATAGCCGACTATTTCGCATAACAACCTATCTAGATCTATTGACAGTTAAACAAAAAGAGGGGCTCACTATTTGCCGCAGTATTTTGAGTCTTTGCCCTCTTCTGACGAATGTAAACCATGTGCCATGTACGCTATCGATTACCTAACGATGAAATATATGTTCTGGTGAACGATATTCACTATCTTGTATGAATCGACAATATTGTACGGCGGCATCAACAAAGCGCATATGGCTTCCTTCGAGTTGTCGGGTCAGGTCGCCGTACTAATTTTTCCGACGCTGAAGTAATAACTACGTTCTTTTGATGCATCTGACCGGTTAAATGAGAACGATGTCAAGATCGATTCTGCTTGGCGTTCCCCGTTCAGTGCGCATGCAATACATTTAATAACGGGACCTTTGTTGTATCAATTTTTAATTAACCGATAGTAGCGCCCCTTACGGATTTATCCGCGTACGTGACGATGTCACAGAGTGTACTACTTGTTTATTCTGCTCGGTCACTGTGAATCAGGATGTTAACGATACCTCTTGTAATAGTGACGACTAAAAAGGACACCATTTTGCGTCGCGGCGCCAGACTCTACCCTTCGAACGTTACGGTATCTGTCGTTGTGGGCCAATATATACTAGGACGTTTCGGTCATCACTGTTTGTTGATGTCGCAGTATTTCGGTGAAGAGTAGATTTTGTACTAGCTACTGAAGTAACTTTTCAAATTGTACATTTTAGATATAAGGTTATGGTTATTGTAGTGTTTAAAAGAGTCAAACTTATAATTCCATCTAGTCCATATAAAAGGTAGGCTTTTATCAAAAGGCAGTAGAGAAATTCAAACCGAGATATTCAGTAGTTTGTGTGTCGCTTGATATTCATATGGCCTGACTTCACAGGTGTACCAGGCGGACATCGGCTCGTTCTATTGCAAAGACAAGTACTATGGCAGACGATTGGATTCACGTGGCTTTGCACGTAGTTTATACCACTTCTTCCACAACGGGTACACGCTTCGTAGCGATGCCATCGAGCTGATCCTTGACAAGCTGGTAGCGCTGAGAACTGCCATTGAGAGGCAGCACTCATTCCGTTTCTATTCATCGTCGCTTCTAATCATCTATGAAGGGTAATATTCTATATAGCATTGATATCGTCTAAATCAGCTAAGTAAGGCTCCTTGTATGTCTGTAATTGTGCGCACTTCGCATCTCTCGACAGCTATAGGTGTAGAAGTTTATTGCAATTTGGATATAATATTCATAATAACAGTCAGTCTATTTAATCATATATCTGACATGTATGCGGCCTATTGTTATTATTCACTATGTATAATGTATCGTTTACCACCACATTAACATTAGTTAATCCTTCTTCTGAACGAAATTACGCGTACATATGTACGGATAATAAACCCTTGAAATCCACATGTGTCACTTGAACATCCAGATGTGAAGAGGTGGATGAAACGCTCTCGGATCAAGACGACGATCCCGACCATGATCAGGATGTCGACGATGACGTCGACGACCACGGACATCACGTGGATGTTGACCATGAGGTAGTTGATGATGACGATGAAGTTGAGGTCGTCCACGACGACAACGCGACGAGTGGGCCTGAACACGAACTCGAAATGGAGCTCACCGAGGCTATGGACTGCGCGTCTTCTTCGGGCGGTGTCACAGATGTGGACGATTCGTCGATGGATTCATCGCTAGATTCGGCGCCGTCATCTGCCAGAGGTCATCACGGCCACCATGGCGGAGGTCCGATGCAGCGTTTGCTTCGGGGTATTAGACTTCGGCCGGGTTTAGCGTCACTCCATCACCACTCAAGCGGGGGTTTGTTAACCGTAGAACATCCCGTGAGTCAAGGATCGGCAAGTGGGGGATTGCTAAGCGGTCATCATTCTGAACGGGGCAGAGATCGTCCGCAGAGGTGGCCGCCGAGATCGAGAAGATCGAGGCAAAGTTATCAGGAGCTTCACGGTCCCTTGGTTGATGTTCGCCTAATCGATTTTGCTCATACTACGTATGAAGGTTATGAAGGCGACACCACGGTTCACCATGGACCTGACGCCGGCTACCTCTTAGGTGAGCTCGTAATAAGCGGTAAACGATATAAACGAGAATCAGCAAAGCGCTACATATCTATCTGCCTCTCTATATATATTTGTTCGTCTATTGTTGCCCGCACGACTTTAGGGTTACAGTTTTTAAAGTCAAGCGAAGGTCAGTGACTGTCGTTTGGCCAACGAAGACTAACTACTTTTTTTGTCTGTTTTGTATCCGTCGTTCGATAATTCAATCTGTAGGACTGGACAATTTAATCCGCATGCTAACAGAGCTGAAGGATGGCTACCCAGATGCTGAAGACGGTGGAGTGAAGTTCGACGCTGCCCATAGAAGGGACAGTTGCCCCAGGCGTCAAAGGCAAGACAGTCACACGGAGACGTCATCAACCCTGTGAATAAAAAATCACGTCTCATTCGGCTGCTGTGGGGAACATAAACGAATGCTACAATCGATCGCCAGCTCCTGCAATGCTCAGCAAATGGACCGAAAAATCTTGAACGTTTGTGAAAAAAATCCTCGCAGTAAACGAAGGAAAAAGACTATCCACAGAGAATTTTCAACGAACTTAATTACATGCGTGAAGGACGATTGGGTAGACCCGACCTGGCAACTTTAGCTTGTCTCCCAACAGGCGGGGACATCTGTAGTGGCCCAGAAAACGCGGCGTAGAAATTTACATAGGTTTATAGTGTTCGCTGTCGATGATCAGTGAGGTAGACAATTGCGAGTGTCACCAATAATAACCGTGTTTGCCTGTGAAGGTCGATTAAGGTACCAATGTTCAGTCGGATCAGGCTTTCGTTTCACCACCGACAACTATCGTGACATCCATCTAATAATAATAAGGATAAATTTAATTGTACGACAAGCATTGCAAAGCGGTCAAATAGAACCGCATGGATATTTCGACACATGATCAACTTAGCTGCAAACTATCTGGGAAACACCATAAGTTCAGCCTAATTCTGTGCACATTTATACATATACTGCAAACTTAACTTTCTTGTTTCTATAAGCAAGTACTGCTTATATTTGGACCGAATGGATTATTCGTAGATTCCAGTGGCAATTAAGTCTATTGTTACCACATAGCGAGAACATCATTTTGAGTAAATCACCGTTATCACGTTCTTAATTGTTAAGGACATCTTAGCGTCTACTTGAAACAAGTGGTCGTTTCGAGACAAGAATTGTCTATCGTGACAGACTGGAAACGGCCAATATCGTGACGTTGCCGTGTCAACAACAATCATAGTGCAGAGTTATTGATATACACATACACGCTTATGAAGTAGAATTACGGATGGCTAGTGCTCTGTCATGGGGTTTAAGGTAACTAGTAAGTGATAACACACAAACCGAAACACAATTTCAACTTGTACAGCGACGTCACAAGATGCGTACATTTGTGGTACCATGTCTTGTTCGTTCGAGAAATGAAAACACTCAGACGTGTGCCTGAATGAGACCTTAAGCAAGAAATGAGAGTTTGACTAGTTAACAGCCGTAGTTATACGATTTTTTTCTACTTATTAATATTAAGATACATATACGTGTAGCCATCGTGGTAGTATTATAACTAGTAAACAGCAGATAGTAATAATAATTATAATAATAATAATAATTATTATAATGCTGAGTTTAAGCTTGCTTCGCCGTAAAAATGACTTCTGCATAGATTTTGCGAGGCGAGAATTTCCATCGATTCATTCGGCGAGAATCAATGAGAAATGAGCAAAGCAGCTGCATCTAAAAGTAGTTGATGGTTAGAACAGCGAAAAACTATGTTGGAACCGTTTGGACTCCATGGGTGTATAAAGCTTATATGCACACGCTTTAAAAAGACCTATACGAACATTTGTAAAGGTGTGCTGTTGACTATGGCAAGGACCGCTTAGGGTAGCCCTAAAAACTCATAACAGGAACAAGCAAGGGGTAGTTAGAGTCACCACAAACCATTAACATGCTTCTTCCCAAGTGAACCCAACCGAGACCTTGGCGTAAATCAACTGTCAATCCTACAAGTAGTCAAAAAAAAGGGTTTGTTGTAACTAAAAAATTTTCTCGATGTATATACGTCAAAAATAAAAAGTCCATGTACATATATAAATACTAAATCTCCATAT